>NW_006784330.1:104740-149910 GCF_000442215.2 Lipotes vexillifer
GGGGGGGGGGTCCTAAGGGAGGCTTCCCATTAGCACTCACAAGCTGATTACTAAACCCTAGTAATTAACCTTTCTAGGTCATCTCCCTCTGGGGTCCGGTAGGAGACCTGAGCCTTCTGCAGCACTTCCAGGTGTGTCTCTGTCTCCTTCAGTTTCTCTTTGAGTTCCTGCTTTTCCTCTTTGGTTCTTTCCAGCTCAGCTTTCAGAATCTGGAACTCAGCTTGGCGATAGCCCATGTGTTTCTTGCTCCAGTACAAGCCTTCTGTCTCCTGGGTACTATAGGTCACCAATTCATGTTGGACTTTCTTGAATTCAGAATGCCAGTGATTCCTCTCCTGTTCCAGCTCCTCCACCTGCAGTCCAAGAAACAGAAATTCAATGACCCCACATACTAGTGAAAGCTAAAGAGAGTGCCCCAAATTTTCCTGAATATATTCACCGTGTGATTTCTCTAAACATATTCTACTATGGACCTTTTCAAACCCCAAATATAGGAGGGAAGCCCATTAGGGTTCACTCAATCTGAGATATACCACAGGATCATTCAATGGCTTATTCTGTTTAAAGGGCACAGAACATGAGATCATTGGAGTTCCATCTCTCTGATTCCTTGGTTACAATGGCCTCTCATTCCTAGTGGTAAGGTGTTACTCTAACCTTTTGCTGGAACATATTCCTTTCTGCCAAAACACGTTCCAACTTTTCTGTGGTTCTCTTCAGTTCCTCTAGCTCTCTTTGGTTCTTCATCTTTGGTGTATGACGACCTCCGCTCTCCTCAGAGCCTCTTCCTTTCTCCACAACAGCTGCAGCAGGAGTTGCAGCAGAGGCCACAGAAGAGTAAGGCACCGGGTTCCAAGATTCAACTGCTTTCCTCCTCTCAGCAAGCTCCTCTCTGTTAAAAGGGATCAGCTGAATGGGAGCTCCTGAATCTCTAACACCTTTTGCAACACCGACAACAGCTACAAAAGGTCCCTTGCTTACTTCCTCCTTGTTTAGGTGTGTGCTGCCTCTGTTAGATTCTTCTGCCACCAATCTTGGCATCTGATCTTCTAATTCTTCAGGGAGCAGGGAGCCCTGGTGTTGGTCTTGGGCCCCTGCATACAGAACTGAGACCTCCCTACTCTGATTGGTATTCTTGATTGCTTCTGGGTATTCTGGGGAAAGGTATGGTGGTGTGCTTCTCTCAGAACTCGATTTATCATGGCTGTTCTCCCCTTCTGGGTAGGCAACTGCTGCCTCTACCCTCCTGTAAGGGCCAGGCATGGAATAATCTAGAGGAGGTGTTGTCATCTCATTCTGGAGCCTTCTTCGTTTCTCCACAGGTTCCTCACCTAGGATCCATTTGTACTTACTGCAAGAAGAGAAAATTAAATTTTAAGCTGTCACAATACAAGCTAAGTATATTCTTATCCTATGGAGCCCCTTTTCAAATTTCCCACATTAAAACTGACTCTAGCTGTTATTCACAGATCATTTCAGATTAGGAATACGTCTTTACCTCCAAACCCCAAACCCTTCACTTATGCAATTTGCTGAGACAGCAATGTGTCTTAAGAGAGAGAGTAAATTGAAAGGTACGAAGAGTCAGCATCTGGATATAACAGGACCAGGCTGACCTTGGTAAGATTTCTGAAAATAGGATTGAAGCTAGCCTGACTTAGAAGCTTCCGAAAGGCAAGTAAAGGAAGAAAAACAAAAAAATACACATTCAAAATCCCCTAACACGAGAATGAAAAAAAAGGTCATAAAAAGCCTAGTGGAGTAAGCAGAGGAGACCGAGCCAGATCGTTAAAGTGTCACAAAGACCTTCCAGTATCAATGACTTATGCACATTTTTTATACTGCTATGGAACAATACACAATGCCTTTGCCAGCCAACTGGATTGTGGCTATTGCCCATTATCCACTTGTAAAAGTTAATTAAAACACAGGGCCCTAGTCAGTAACAAAGAAACTGAATCGGCCAATTCAAGTCATTCCCCACTTAGGGCAAAAGAATTCCCCTTTGTCAGGGCAAACAGGCACTCCCTCAGTTCTTCAGGAAAGCCCAGGACAGTGACCTCAAATCACCTTCCATTTGTAGCTGCTATATTATACTAACGGTTGAAGGAACTAACAAGAAAACTGATGCCAACGAAATCCATACGCAAGGTTATATCATGCAGCACCATGGGACCCCCATTTTTATCCTTATAACTCTTGTGCTCTCTCTCCAGGAAACCAAGAAATTTCAAGGTGAAAATTAACTTCCAAATTCTCAGTGAGAGGGCTTCCCAGGTGGCGCAGTTGTTGAGAATCCGCCCGCCAATGCAGGGGACACAGGTTCAAGCCCTGGTCCGGGAAGATCCCACGTGTTGCGGAGCAACTAAGCCCGTGTGCCACAGCTACTGAGCCTGCGCTCTAGAGCCCGCGAGCCACAACTACTGAGCCCACGAGCCACAACTACTGAAGCCCGCTCGCCTGGAGCCCGTGCTCCGCAACAAGAGAAGCCCGCGCACCACAATAAGAGTAGCCCCTGCTCGCCACGACTAGAGAAAGCCCGCACACAGCAACAAAGACCCAACACAGCCAAAAATAAATAAGTTAATTAATTAAAATTTCTTTTTTCCCAATGAGGAAGAGCCAGGCACATTACTGGCCACCATATCTCAAGGCTGCTTGTATTTCTCTGCAGTTTCTGAGAACATCTGTTAAGACGTCTCAAACCTTAGCTTCTTAGAATGCCCTGAATGTTCTTCAAAACTAGTGTTCACCCAGAAATAAAACTGGTCTGTCATCTTAATAGATCTTGTCGTGTCAGCCTTAGGGGGAAAGCAAAAGGACTTAGGGGCTATGTAAGAACGAATGTATCCATCTTTAAACATGCGTAGGGCCACTCTAGGCGGTCCATTTAGCGGTGGTAATGAGGATGGTAGTAAAACAAGCAGATTGCAGGTATAAAGGAAGGGTACATGATACTAGATAGCAACAACAAAGTTTCATGAAAGGCAATTAAAGTCAAATTATCTGCCTTCTCTTCATTTTCCCATCTCTAAGGATTCTGTCTTTAATTATCCTCTCTTCTCTCCCTGCATTTTTCTTTTTATTTATTTATTTATTTAACTATTTAATTATTTAATCATTTATTCATTTGGCTGTGCTGGGTCTTCGTTGTGGCATGCAAACTCTTAGTTGCGGCATGCATGTGGGATCTAGTTCCCTGACCAGGGATTGAACCCGGGCCCCCTGCATTGGGAGCGTGGAGTCTTAACTGCTGGACCACCAGGGAAGTCCCCCTACATTTCTTTTCTTTGGTAATCTCATACAATCTTTTGGCTCTTGGCTCTAACTTCTGGAAGATATCTTCCAAGTCATTTTCCCAGCCTTGATCTCCAGTACTGAATTTCAAACTGCCTGTTACACATTTCTTTCTGGAGGTCTCACTGGTATCTCACTCGGTATGTATAAAACTGACCTTTCACCTTCACCTTCAAACCTGCTCCCTCTCCCACGTTTCCTATTTGTGTTATGATACCAACAAACTCTCAGTAATTTTATATAGTTCTACCACTATCAATACCCAAGTTCAAGTTCTCATTACCTCTCTTGGACTCTTGCAATGGCCTCCTCCAGTCTCCCCTTGTCACACCTCCAGATCACCCACTGCCAAGTTAATCTTACTAAGGCATTGCTCTGATTATGTCACCTCCCTATTTGCAATCTTTAGTTATTGTTCCCCACAACATAAAAGCTCAGATGTCTTAGCTTGGTATTCAAGCTTTTCCCTTCCAAAACACAGGAACCATTTACTGAGCACTTACTCTGCGCCAGACAGCTCTTAATGTGTATGGTCTCACCCAATTCTCCCAATAACCCTGAGGGAGGAGGTATTTTTATCTTCATTTTTAAAAGAGGATGCTCAGGCCTAGAGAGATTAAATAACTTTCCGAAGGTCATGTAGCTAGTGAGTGGCAGAGCTGGGATATAATTTGGCCCTAGCCTTATTTCTCACTACTTCCCTTCAAAGATACCAGCCAAACAGAATGCCCCACAGATTCTCGGGCTGCTTCTTTTGAAAGGAATACACTTCTCCTCCTCAACACTGCAGGTCTTAAGTCCAGTTCAAATGCCACTTCTGAATTCCTATAGCACTTTAGCACTCTCTCTATAATATATATTACTTTCTACTGTGTGTGTGTGTGTGTGTGTGTGTGTGTGTGTGTGTGTGTGTGTGTTGCAGGTTTCCCACTAAAGTATAAACTCCTTAACAGAAGGTAGTTTAACTAATTTGCTACATGGAGATGAGGGAACAAAATTTTGCAAATAAGAGGCAATCAAAAAAGGAACTATTATGTTAATGAGAGACAATGAGTGGGTTTTACTTACTGGTTCTGTAAATACGCCTGGTTCTTCCCTCTAGGAATCAAATCTTATTCCAGACCTGTATTCACTGATTCAGTAGAGATTAATTTAGAGTTTACATAGCAGGAATTATTTTTCAACTACATAGTTTCTTCTCATTTTCTTTTTTCTTTCAGTCATATTCCTCCATTGGCTGTCTGCAGAGAAGTCAGCTGATATTTTGATAGGGATTGCATTGAGTACTCAATTTCGGGAGTACTGCCATCTTAACAACATTAAATCTGCTGATACACAAACATGAAATGTCTTTCCATTTGTTTAGGTCTTCTTTAATCTCGTTTAACAGTGTTTTGTACTTTTCAGTGTACAAGTCTAGCTTTAATTTCTGTTAAATTTGTTCCCAAAGATTCTATTTTTGAATCTACTACAAATAGAATTATTTTATTAATTTTTAAAATTTTTGTTGTTCCTCTCAAAGAGCCAACTTTTGGTTTCACTGATTTTCCCTATTGTTTTTCTATTCTCTATTTCATTTCCATTCTGATCTTTATTTCCTTCTTTCTCCTTGATTTGGGTTTAGCTTGCTCTCATTTTTGTAGTTTCTTAAGGCGGAAGTTTGTTACCAATTTGAGATATTTCTTCAATTTTAATATAAGCATTTACAAATATAATTTTCCCTCTGAATACCTCATTAGCTTCAATCCATAATTTTTTGTATATTTTACTTTCATTTTCATTTTAAGATGTTTTCTAATTTCCCTTGTGACTTCTTCTATTACTCATTTGTTATTTTGGAGTGTTATTTAATTTCTACATATTTGTGAATTTCCCAAATATCCTTCTGTTGTTGATTTCTAATTTAATTCCACTGTGGTTGGAGAACATCCTTTGTATGATGTCAATCCTTTTAAATTTGTTGAGGCTTGTTTTATGGTCTAACATATGGTCTATCCTGCATATTCCATATGCACTTGAGAAGAATATGTATTATGCTGTTTGGGGGTGAAGTGTTCTGCACGTATCTGTCAGGTCCAGTTGGTTTATAGCATTCTTCAACTGTTTAACTTCCTTGTTGATCTACCCATTACTAAGTGAGATATATCTTTTTACATCTTTATTGGAGTATAATTGCTTTACAATGGTGTGTTAGTTTCTGCTGTATAACAGTGAATCAGCTATACGTATACATATATCCCCATATCTCCTCCCTCTTGCATCTCCCTCCCACCCTCCCTATCCCACACCTCTAAGGTGGTCACAAAGCACCAAGCTGATCTCCCTGTGCTATGTGGCTGCTTCCCACTAGCTATCTATTTTACATTTGGTAGTGTATATATGTCAATGCTACTCTCACTTCGTCCCAGCTTCCCCTTCCCCTTTCCCCGTGTCCTCAAGTCCGTTCTCTACATCTGTGTCTTTATTCCTGTCCTACCCCTCAGTTCATCAGAACCTTTTTTTTTTCTTAGATTCCATACATATGTGTTAGCATATGGTATTTGTTTTTCTCTTTCTGACTTACTTCACTCTGGATGACAGACTCTAGGTCCATCCACCTCACTACAAATAGCTCAATTTCATTTCTTTTTATGGCTGAGTAATATTCCATTGTATATATGTGCCACATCTTCTTTATCCATTCATCTATCGATGGACACTTAGGTTGCTTCCATGTCCTGGCTATTGTAAATAGTGCTGCAATGAACACTGTGGTACATGTCTCTTTTTGAATTATGGTGAAAGTGGGATATTAAAGTTTCCAACTATTATTGTTAAATTATCTGTTTCTCCCTTCAATTCTGTCTGCTTTTGCTTCATGCATTTTGGGGGTTCTGTTGTTAGGTCCATATATGGGTATAATTTTTATATCTTCCTAATGGACTTTATCAACATGAAATGTCCCTCTTTATATCTAGTAACATTTTCTGTTTAAAGTCTATTATTCTTTCTGATATTAGTATAGCCACTCTAGCTCTCTTATGGTTGCTATTTATATGGTATGTCTTTTTCATCTTTTTTATTTTCAACCTATTTGTATCTCTGAATTAAAGTGTACAGATATTAAATTTGTGTATGTTAAAAAAATCCAATTGGATAATTTCCATCTTTTGATTGGATTGTTTAATCTGGTCACATTTAATGTTTTTACTGTTATGTCAGAATTGACATCCGCTATTTAGCTTTCTGTTTTCTGTATGTGTCATGCCTTCTTTGTTTCTTTCTTCCTCTACTTTTCCTCTTTTCATGTTTTGTGGATATTTTCTAGTTTAACATTTATGAATCTAATAATACATTACTACAATTATTACTTTATGTAATGTTATGCTTTTTGAGGAAGCTAAGAGAAGAAAGTGGAGCAAGGACATATTTATAATATTTATAGAGTTTGTTAAATCAACCTTCTTTCTCCATTTTTAATCTTCTTCACTTCTTACTGTGGATCTGAGTTACCATCTGGTGTTATTTCCTTACTCTAATACAGCTTTGCTCCCACCCACTTCTTTTATGCTGTTATTGGCAAATATTTTACATCTACAGACAAGCCCAACAATAAAATTATATTCATATATAAAATTATATACAAATATATACACATTGTTTATGCAATTATTCTTTAAATCAGTTAAGAATAGAAAGAGGAAGAAATATGCCACTGTATTATCTTTTACAATTAATTACAGTTACCACTGCCAGTACTCTGTTTTTTCATGCAAATTTGAATTACTATTTGGTGTCACTTGCTTTCAAGGTGAAGAACTCTTTTTAGTATTTCTTGTATGCAGCTTTGCTACAAACACATTCCATCAGCTTTTGTTTATATAAGAATATACTTATTTCACCTTCATTTTCTAAAAAAAGTTTTACTGGATTTATGATTCCCAGTTAAGTCTTTCTTTAAGTACTATGAATATGTCATCCCACTGCCTCCTGGTTTCCACTGTTTCTGATGAGAAGCCAGATGTTAATCTCACTGGGGTTCTCTTTTACACGATGAATATTTTTCTCTTCCTGCTTTCAAGATATTCTCTTTGCCTTTGGCTTTCAATATTTTCACTGCATAGCTGTAAATTCCTTTGTATTTATCCTAATTTGAGTTACTTGAGCTTCTTGGATGTGTAAATTAATGTTTTTCATCAAATTTGAAAAGTTTTCAGCCATTATTTCTTTGAATATTTTTTATACTTCTTTTCCTCCCTCTCCTCTTCTTCTTGTACTCCTAATTTGCATATGTTGGTGCACTTAATGGTGTCCTACATTTTTCTGAGGCTCTTTTCATTTTTCTTCATTCTTTTTTCTCTCTATTCTTCAGACAGCATAATTTATAATTGCTGTATCTTCAAGTTTGCTGATTCTCCTGCCAACCCTAATGTGCTGCTGAGTCCCTTTAGTGAAATGTTCACATTAGTTATTGCACGTTTCACCTCAAGAATTTCCATTTGGTTCTTTCAAAAAATAAATTCTGTCCCTTTATTAATATTCTGCACTTGATGAAACATGGTCTCCTTTAGTTCTCTGAACATATTTATAATGGCTGCTTTGAAGTCTTTGTTTGCTAAATCCAACATCTGGGTCTCTTTAGGAGCAGTTTCTATCACCTGCTTTCCCCCTACCCCTATGTACAGGTCACACTTTCCTGTTTCTTTGCATGTCTCATAATTTTTGTTGACAATTGATATTTTAGATAATAACAGTATAGCGACTCCCACTTCCCTGAATGGTTGTTGCCACTGTTTGCTGGGTTGTTTTTTCAGTGACTTGGCTGAAGTGACTCTATGAAAGTTGTTTCCCCTGTAGTATGCTGAGTATTCTGCTCAGATTTATTCTTGATTTTTATCTTTTACCTGGCAATCTAGGAGTTACCCTGAGTCAGCATAGGCCAAAGGTTATAATTAAGCCCTCTTAGCCAGTTAGATTTTTATCCTTTACCACTGGATATATGTGTGGCTCAGAGGCTGCTATCACAGTTCAAGGAATTCATGTTTCTACCCCATATTCAGCCAGGTAGTAGTAGCTTGGATTTTCCCTCTCCAATCACCTCTGACCCCTGGGTCAGAGTAGCTTACTGTTCATCCAGTGGTTGATTAGAGGTTGTGCTTAAGTCCCTAGTACCAGTGAGGCTCCTGCTCTCTGTTGTTTGATCTGTGTGAGGCTTGGGGACTGCATTCAAGTCCACCTTGTGTCCTGAATGAGTGCGGTCTTGTGCTTATGCATAGCCTTCCTAACCGCCAGGGTTGACTATGATCCCAGGAGTGCTCTTCTTGGCTATCTTTTTGCTTGGTTCTCTCTGTTACCAAACTTATGATTATGCAGCCATTTTGCTTGTCGTAACTTGCATCAAGGAGCTATGAGTGCCCTCTTAATTGTTCGCCACTAAGATTTCCATTGTTTGTGACAATGCCCTTAGGAATGGAATTCTTCATGATCTGTTCCACACAAAGTCAGTTCTCCCTAAGCAGAACCTCTGTGCCACTGTGCAAGAGCCGATGGCAGGGACAGTGAGTGGTCCACTCTCTAAGAGGGAAACCTTTTCTTTACAAATGGGTGCTGGGATGGATTTTGGCTTGCTCCTTCTGGCATGAACCTCTGCCCTATAAGTAAGCTAGGGCTGGAGCAATAGGAGTCCAGGATTGTCAGCATGCTGTCCCTAGGTGAGTGCTTCCACCCTTTGAATGGGGGCTGGGTGGGGGAAGAGAGACCCAGTCCTCTTGATTCTGCTGGGAATAGAGATCCCGCAAGACAGACCTGGGGGATATGAGAAATGTCAGAGGCCTAACCCCCCAGGTGAAACCATAGCTCTAGGCTAGGAGCTAGGAAGAGAGGGAGCCCCCAACTTCTTGACCACACCTACCTGGATTAGAGCTTCTTGAGTAGTTACATAGCTTGGAGGGGGATGAGAGCAGGCAAATGCCAAAGACTCTTGCTGTTCTTTCTGAGATTTAATAGATTTTCTTGAATGAATGTTTCTGTACTTGCTGTATGCCCCTAGGACAATTTCTAGGAACTAGGAATGATTGCTTTGTTTTGTTTAATATTTTTTTCCAGTTAAATGGGTACTTGTTGGTGAATGAGTTCATCACACTACTCACTTTGCCATTCTGGAAGTCTTTCTCAAAGATCATATTTTAAAACGTTAATACTGGCTCTTGAATCAATCTTATTCATTTGCAAAACTGTTTTTCTATTTCTACCTCATGTTTGTTGTTTCAAATATTCCTTTAACTATATTAGAATGTCTCCCTCCTCTCCTTCCACCATTACGATGTAATTTGGATTTTTTTTTGGTTATCCTTTTAAAACATGAAATAATTAGCCTTTGACATATAGCTTACTCAAAGGTTCTCTAAATATCTAAATAAATTACAGCCACTAATTCTCACCTTTGTCTGTATGCTTATGGCTACTTTAGACCTTAGTTTATACCACTCATATGAAACCTAGCATGTACCAGGGATGCTTACATATATAACTCTGAGTACCATAAGCTCCTTCATCTTTGATTCCATCACTGCCTTAGAGCACTGCTTTCATATAGTAAGCACTCAAATGTATGTAGAATGAATGAACAGAAAGGGGACTATTTCCTTTAACAGATATAAGCTGTCTTCCCCTCAAAGGTTATGCTTGCTTACATACTAGCTAAACTTACTCTTTATTGCAGGTCTTCCCCTCCCCTTGCTAGATTCGTGAGACTCACAGAGCTGTTTCCAATGACACCTCTGGAACACCTTCTAGGTCTTATAACCTACTCCACTAGAAATTTTTAAAACATGCTTGGATGGTGTAGGCTTTATTTTATCTAGAGTTAAAGAGCTGTACTACATGACCCAAGGACCCTTATCAGCTTCAGGTTTTGATAACGAAGGAGACTTTTGCAACCCTTGACTAAACTTATTATTCCCTTAACATGGTTTTAACAGAAAACCTTGTATATTTTATTAAACTCTGGGGCACCTTAATTTTCCTCTATAAAATCTGTATCCCCCTATATGTGTAGCTTGAAATGACATATCATTTACTGACCTTACATAAAACATATGACATTAGCAGCATCGATTATCACATATCTCTTGAAAGAACACTATTCTTGAATTAAAATTACACGTAAATAGTCACAGTACTTTGCCTGTCCTCCAGAGCCAAAACCCAACTCTGGATACAGCAGTTCTATAAAGACTCATATAGAAATCCTAATTAAGACTGATGAAGTATGCCACCCAATGGATGTACTGCCATACTGCACTCATAAAATACATACATACATAGGTTAGCATTTGTTATCTCCTCCAGGTTACCAAAATTCACTAGACAGTACCAAAAGAAACACTGAAGAGAAAGGAAAAGTGGTCACAGCAGGAAAAAGACAGCCTTCAAGAGCAATGACACCCTGATACCCCAGTGGCAATTCTGATACACGACCATCTCAAGGAGATTGAGGTAGAGAGGTAACAACGTGCTTCGAAAAAACACAGCACTTTACTGTACACCCCTCCCAACCAAAAAGGGGAGTTGGAAAACTGTGGATGGAAACAGTAGAATTAGACTCAAATCCCTGAGACCGACTAGGCTATATTTCTTACTCCCTTGCTGCATAGTTCTATCTCAGAAATAGCTCCTTCAATATGACTCAATTCAACCATTACTGAGTACCTACTCTCTTCCAAGGAACTATGCTTGATGCTTTCATACAGATTCTCACTTAATTCCTTTAGAGTTCTACTAGTTTTTCTCCTAACAGTTTACTTCTTCTTGAGACTTTTTGTTCATGCTCGGGGTGACATGGGGTTCCTTCAGTATCTACAGGGCTTAATTGTGGAAGAATCACTGAAGAGGGGACTTGCACACATAAAGAGATGTTTGTCTAGGTATAAGAAGCTGAAAAGACCCACCTAAGAAGAAAGAAGGAAAGGAATCAGTAACTTTGGCAGGGGCGGGGGTAGGAATCATTTTTACCCTATTATATATTCCACTGCTTTTTTCCTACAGTATGTTAGGAAAATATCCAAACTGAAAAGGGTTAAGGAAAACTTCACAGCCTACTATTTAACAGTCATATTATTGAGGACTATAGAAGTTTCTACTGTTAGAGAACAACTCTGTACCTTCCCTATGGCTTGGCCCTGCCCGAAGTGAGAAGCACAGTGGCGAGGAGAAAGCAAGTCATAAATAGCAGTCCTGAGTTCCAGTCTCATGGCAGCATAGGGGCAGTCATACCTTTTAGTGCTTCAAATATTCCTGATGTTTAAGAAAATTTCTGTTGTAAAGACTAACAAAATAATATTGATAAGGTGCTAGAAGATGAACAAGTAAATCCCAAGACTAAACTTATACTAAAAATTTACCCTAGGAAACAATGAACTAGAAGGCTTACCTAATGGCACAAACTTCTAATACTTATTTTTATATGTGGCCAACATGTGCTAGGCCTACGGGGCTGCACAGGATTTCAATATTCCTAAACTTAAGGAAAGAAATAATGCTTATCTATGTAATGTTACCTTACATTTGTATAGTACATTACGCTTTTCAAAGGGTTTTCATGTCCATTATTTCACTTACACAATTCCCAACATAATGTGAATACATAATCCATAAAAGAGCATTTGTCAGATGATGATCACCTCAAAAAAGTAAAAAAAAAAAAAAAAAAAAAAACGACAGACTTGACATGACAGTTATAATGCTGAAAAATGGGGGATACATGCAACATGCAATTCTATCAACCCAAAATGGTGTTTCTCCTTCTGAATTCCATGCCAGGCCTTAGGAAAAACATAAACATTATAACCACACCAATTTATTTTACAGGAAAACAAACCCTGAGGCTTATTACTGAAGAGAGTCTATGTTTTTTTACCCACCTGGAAAACTGAAAAACACTGGAATCCAGAGGCTTAAGTTGAAGAGAAGGTGTTCTGCTTTCTTCTCCAACAGATGAAAGCTGGCTAGGGCTATCAATTCCCTCATATTCAATCGTCTTATTATTCAAGTCATCCATATCTTGAATAGAAGGGATCTTGAGTGGATTAGCGAATACCTAGCAAAGAAATAAAGAACTCATTAAAAATCCCAATTTCAAACTAAATACCAAAGGATGAGTCAATCCTTCTGATGCTAGGAAAGAACACTTGGCCAAATAAAAACGAACTGTTTCCTACACAAAACAAACAGCGCGCAGTAATGTACACTAGAACACTGACCCCAGGCACATTCAGTTATAACCTTATCAACTGGACACCAACAGACCTCCCCAACTCACTTATTGGCTCCTAGAGTCATCCCACCCGCAACACAAACCCAGGCCCCCTAGTCACTGTCTAATTCTCTCTTGTGACCCAGTTTAAGGCTGGGTTTTCACTCCTCTGAGCTCTGTGATGAGGGAAGGGATGAAGGGAATAAGCACTGCAGCAAGGGTCTGTGCTGGTCTTGGAGAAATGCATGCGAGAGACTAATATATATTCGTATTGCACACACACAGAGACATGCATCTGGGATCTTGTGGGAGAGCCAGCTTATGAAGATAGTATGAATAATGAAGATGAAGGAGTATAAAGGGGAGGTAAACTGAATGAGGACAGGGCAGTCCCAGGAAATCTCCCAATCTCTAGATCAGACTAAGCCAAGACATGAGGGTATGCAACCTGTTTATTAATACACCTGGGTCTTGGAAGGATATCAGAGGAAGAATTAGTATTTAATTGCCTCTATCCTCACCAGTCTGACCTACCCTGACTGAGTGGGTGGAAGGTGAATCTAACATGCTACTAGCAGGTATCTCTGGGAAAGAGGGTCAAGAGGAAAATCATGCAGAAAGGCAAGGTTGGGTGGGGAAGATATATGGGTGCTATGGTGGCTGTCAGGAAAGGAGTGTCCCTGAAAGGACGGCCAACCTTATTGCACCCTTCAGCGTCCGGAGCTGGGCAACCATGTCCGAGAGACAGTGCTCCTGAAAATTCAAAACAGCAGAGTCTTTATAAAGCCAGCCAGCCTGAAAGCAGGGATGGGGAGGGGCACAAAGAACCACCCCTTCTTCCCAAGAGGAAGGAGAAAGGAATCACCCTTGAATCCTGGAAGAAAGGAGACTGAGGAAAACCAGACACTCAACAGGAGCAGCCTGTATGAGGATGGAACATAACCCTGAATATTCTGTGACACCGAATGTGATATTCACACTGTCCAGAATCAGTACTGAATCCAAATCTGGGCAATAAATGATTTGGCTTTTCTATTTTTGGTGATCTGAACATCAGTAACAGCAGATCAAAGCAAAATCAAAAGATCCAGTGAAAAAAAAGACCACCAGAACAACTGGTTTGTTATTTCTATGCAGCTTTCAAGAGTGCTGCTTCCTTCAACCTATGTCCTCTGTTGGGGAAAATTTTGTGTAAGAAAAGCAAGAGGGTGGACTGTCTCTCACCTGGTGGCTCTCACTTTCCACTGGTACCTTCTTCTTCTCGACAGTTTGATCTCTAGGAGAAGATAAAAGGGATATTTAGTTCACTCATGAAATTTCTCAGTCTGAAATGGATTACCAATTATAGACTTAGGTTATAATGTTCCTTCTAAACTAGAAATAGTGTGAGCCTTGTTGAGTAACTAAGTGTTCCTTCTTGAACTCTGCTACTGAAGAGAGATTTCAAATGCCCTATCAAAAGGTGGGGGGAAGAGGGAGAGAGGGTAAAGTCAATCACTAGTTGAGACATTCAGGAGATGACTAGAAAGAATAAAGAACTGGAAGACCAGAGAGGTGAATAGGGAACTCATTTAAAAAAATCATCTCTCTTCTCAAAATTCCCCTGTCCTATCAGGAAGGGTCAGGCTCATCTACCGTATGATATAGAGCACCACCTCGGGTATACTCAACTGTTTCTTAGCTTTGCTCAAGTACAGGTCTTCATCAATGAGTTCTTGTTCCTCTGGAACAGAGCACCTCCTGCAGTACAGAGAAGAAATCATCTTTCAGAAACAAAATGTGCCCTTCACTGTTACCCTTAACTTTCCTCACGACTATGACAACGCAGGTTAACCCCCCTCTAACATTACAGAGTTCAGATTCCACCCACATTACAAAACCTGTGTGCAGGATAACATGTAGCAATTCTCTTTTCAAGGCATATCATATCATTATTTTTGGTGTATATATCACCATTCTCCCAAGACACTCAAAGCACTAAAGTATAATCTCTAGTTCTACACAGTGAAGTTCAAGCACAAGAGAGACTTGCTTGAGGTTCCATACAAAGAGAATATTGCTGAGACTAGAACCAAGGTCTTTTGCCTCATGTACTAAGAAAGTAATTCCCAAGGTGCCATCTAGAAGCAGGAGCATCCCTAGACTATGTGATGATGCCTGAAGAGGAAAATCAGAGGCTATGATAGAGAGCAGCAAGAAGAGACTAGGAGCTGACATTGTAAAAGGAACAGAACAGAGACTAGCAAAGAGGAGAAAAAGATAATTCTATAAATGAAAAGACTAGATGTAAAGCACGAGGAAGAGAATTTTAGGAGTAAAAGCTGAAAGGAGTACTAGAAAATGTACTCAATGGACAAAAGCAATCCTAGAAATAAACAAAAATTAAAAATAATTGGAAACCCTATGTTATACCCATTTCATTAGGGCACAAAGTGTCCTGGAAGGCTATGTCTCCTGGACTAAGTATAGACTGACAGCATATACAGGATTCAAAAATGAGACTTCTAAGCACTCAGTCCTAAATTTTTTTTTTTTTTTTTTTTGCGGTACGCGGGCCTCTCACTGTTGTGGCCTCTCCCGTTGCGGAGCACAGGCTCCGGACGCGCAGGCTCAGTGGCCATGGCTCACGGGCCCAGCCGCTCTGCGGCATGTGGGATTTTCCCGGATCGGGACACAAACCCGCGTCCCCTGCATCGGCAGGTGGACTCTCAACCACTGCGCCACCAGGGAAGCCCTCAGTCCTACATTTTAATCACACAACCCTAAGAGATACTTAGGCACATCTGGAGACTACAGGGAAATGCTTGCTCATTACAGACCTGGACTTCATTTATTTAATTTCCTCCATTTTAAACATTTTTTTCTAAAAAGCATACTCTGGTTTAGTACCTTTTTTCTATCAGCATTTATTCTGCAGAAAAAAGTTAAGAAAGTCACAGCTGAATTGAAGCAAACTGAGTTATTATTATCAACCTATGTGACTAAGTCATATAGAAAATATTTGTTAAACTGAAATGAATACCCATGGATATGACAGGCACTATCTAGATGTTAGCTGCTTCAAGAAACACATGGTATATTAGAAAGACAAACATGTAAACAACCTGCATTGAATGTACAATAGGTACTACAACAGATGCAAGTATAGGAAGCATATGAAGAAAACTGTCAACTCAACCTGAAATGTAAATCCCTTGTTCTCAAATAATTTATAATCTCTTGAAGGGCCCAAGTATATATATATGAAAAACATCCAAAAAATTCAAACAGTACATGAACAAATGTGGAGAATTAAAATACCACAGGAAGCCAGAGTAAAATAACTGTAAACTACTGTCAACTGGAGAAGTATCACACAAAATACTTAAGTTTACCAGACGGATATGATTTAGATAGACAGATGGAATACAGAAAGTCACTGTAAGCAAGTGGAACGACAGTATCAAGTCATGGAGACGGGAATACGTATGGCATGTGTGGGGAAGAGTGAAGCCACAGGCCTGCTAAAGCAGAAGGTTTGTGTTAAGATACAATGAATAGGTAGAGTGGGACCAGTTAGCATAGGGGCTTGAATGCCAGGGTGAAGAGTGTGGACTTGAGATGAAAAGTGTTTTGGGATATAGAGACAAATCAGGAGTTCTCTCTGACATAATACTGAGTCTTAACCTTACCTGTACTTTGGATGGGAATTATAGTAACAAAACCATCTTGCAGGTAATGTAGATGGATCAACCTTGCCAGGAAGCTTCCTCCATTTAAGACATTCATCACACTGTACCCATGTCTGGTCAGGAATCTTCCTGAATGAAGGAAAACAGAAGTATGACTGTGTATATACTAGCTCTGTACTCTGTCTTACACTAGAAAAGCATACCCTAAAAATGAAAGAGCATGATTTTATATATGAAATGTGTTAGAAATGTTATCATCCAGGTGTCTAAAATGTATATATCTTAAACTTCACAGATAAAATAATGATAGGACTAGACCAGATATGGATATGAAAAATAGTAGCAAGTTTTAACATGGTGAGCTACCATATTACAGAGGTCAATAGTACAAAAGGATAACTTTAAAATTTATTAATCAGCAAAAAGTTTTATATATATTACAATATTACTAAAAAATAAGCCCGATAGAATCATTTTATTTGCTTCTACCCAATCCCGTGATAGATTTGAAATGCATTTGTGAGAGTCATTGAAGCACCATCATTTAAACAACTCCCCCATTTCCCTGCAGGCTCCCTAGTCCTCCCTTTTTTCTTTTTCCTTTCAAGAAGTCTTTGTTCATACTTAAATCAAAATCAATATTAGGCTGATATTCCCAAAGTTAACCTTAAAAAGTAACATAAATTTGGGCTTCCCTGGTGGTGCAGTGGTTGAGAGTCCGCCTGCCGATGCAGGGAACACGGGTTTGTGCCCCGGTCCGGGAGGATCCCACATGCCGCGGAGCGGCTGGGCCCGTGAGCCATGGCCACTGAGCCTGCGCGTCCGGAGCCTGTGCTCCGCAGCAGGAGAGGCCACAGCAGGGGGAGGCCCCGGGTCCACAAAAAAAAAAAAAAAAAAAAAAAAAAGGAACATAAATCTGATTAAATTTCATAACTAGAAATGGTGGCTCCAATTCAACAACTGGGTTAAGTTATGAAGAGAAAATTCTTCCAGAGTTCTACTCTTAAAACACATGCCCATTCCCATCTCCTCTAGGAAGTGTAACCCAGTCACCTACACCTTAGAGTAAATTTGTTTCTCTGTAAGAGGAGATGATCATTATATAATAGAAGTAGGCAGCATCTAGTATGTGAAAGGCAGACCAGAGTGGGAAGGGGGAAGGCTGGAGAAAAGACAGAAAGAGGGGAGAGGGACACCTAGGGCCAATTTGAAAAACATGTAATTTAGACTAAAAGATTTTATGTATGTTACATTTACACTGCTCTTTAGTATACTAGACATTTCAATAGAGTAGTATGATTCTTTTATGTCTTAGTTCAATATTTTTCTTATCTTTTTAAATGGTGCTTTTTTTCTAGTTATAAAAGCAATATAAGCTCATATAGAAAATACAGAAAGATATAGAAAAGAAGTAAAAGGTGCCCATAAGTCTACTACTCAAATACAATGCCATCTTCTTGTTCAAAACTCTGTTTTAACAAAGAGAATTCATACACATTCTTGGATATATAGCTTCCTATCTCCTAGCTACAGGCTGCTCCAGCCTTGCAACCTCTAAACTCTAAGCTCAGGCCTGACCTCTGGTGTCTAAATATTTCTGTACAGTCACTGTTTTATTTAGAGCCAGAGAAAGGAGTTTCAGCCGTAGTGGAAGGGGAGAGGAAAGGTCATATTAGCTTTGGTTTTACGTGCACACACACAGAAGAGTCTCATGCAGAAGCATGCCAATATTACTCTCTCTTGGGGACAAGCATTAGAGACGGTAACTCCCTCCCTCAGGTTACATGCAGACCATGGTAGAGCCTCCCATCCAGGCAGATAGGAGAGACTTTTAGCTTGTTCTTGCAATAAATAGGTAGTTGAAGGGGCTATGCCATATATTCTCATTGCATCCTTCCAGAAGAGTGTCGTGGTTGAGAACCTGGGTTTGGGGGCCTGACTGCCTATATTTGAACATAAGTGGATCTACCACTTTTTACTTATCCAATCTTGAACAAGTTACTTAAGCTCTCAGTGTATCAGTGTCTACATTTGTAAAGAAGTAATAATATCATCTGTCTATCTCATAGGGTTGTTGTGATGATTAAATAAATACATGTAAAGAACTTAGACCAGTGTCTGGCATGTAAGTACTCAATAGATAATCATCATTCTGCCTACAGAAAAGGTTGTATAACATACATAAACACACTCCAGCAATATATGAACATCTGTTTCATTGCATTAATCACTGCTTATTTAAAAGGCAAAAAAAGGCATCTCAATTTGCATTTCTTTGAAAACCATGGATGTTGGACAGGAGTAGAGATCTTTAGAATAAGATATAGTGATATTCATACAGCAATCATGTTGCATTTAAAACAAAATTTTATATCAAAGATTTGTCTGATTATTTCCTTTTTTTTTTTTTTTTTTTTTTTTTGGTGGTACACGGGCCTCTCACTGCTGTGGCCTCTCCCGTCGCGGAGCACAGGCTCCGGATGCGCAGGCTCAGTGGCCATGGCTCACGGGCCCAGCCGCTCCGCGGCGTGTGGGATCCTCCCGGACCAGGGCACGAACCCGTGTCCCCTGCATCGGCAGGCGGACTCTCAACCACTGTGCCACCAGGGAAGCCCTGATTATTTCCATTTTTAAAAAAACATGGGTGCCTACCCCAAAATGAACCTCTAATCTTTGTCTTGATGGTATAATTGACTGTATACATGTTGTTACACATCCTATCCTCTATATTATGCTCCTTTCCTGGCCTACTAAGGCATTTCATCCTGATCCACCATTCTGTGTGTAATTTCCTCTCTTAGATTCAATAAATTCTACATCTTTTTCTGACATGTTGGGTCCTCTACTTCTAGTCTCAAATTTCTTGGTACAGTTCCAACAATGTTCACTAGTAATAAAGAGAAGGGAAATTGGCTAATATTTCTGAATGCCTACTATATGCCAGGTGCTGTGCAAAAAAGGTTATGTCATCTAACTTAATATACTCAGAGAGGTGAAGTGACTTACTTCACCTAAGCTCAACCAACTATTAAAAAGCAGATCTAATAGACTTGTGGTTGCCAAGGGGGAGTGGGTAGGGGAGGGAAAGAATGGGAGTTTGGGATTACCAGAGGCAAACTACTATATATAGGATGGATAAACAACAAGGTCCTACTGTATAGTGCAGGGAACTATATTCAATGTCTTGTGGCAAACCATAATGGAAAAGAATATAAAAAGGAATATACATACGTATAACTCAGTCACTTTGCTGTACAGAAGAGATTAACGCAACATTTTAAATCAACTATACTTCAATAAAATCTAAAAACAAAGACTAATAGGCATTTATCCATGATTTAATTTCATGAGTTTTGCCTAATTATTTGAAAGTAGAGAATACACTAGTGATTTATTTAGGGTTTTAAGTAATATTCATAATATTTATAGAACTTATGACCTTAAAGCAATTGTAAGACATTAGATATTATATTGATACAATAAAAGTTTCAAGTTGTTTATTAAAAAGAAGAAAAAGATCTAGATTTTCAACCCAGGAGTGGCTGATTTAAATGGTCCTCATCTTCTACTATATCATGCTGCCTACAGGATAAACTGACAGCACTAAACTCGTCACATTTATGATCCAAATCACAGAAGTGTCAAACCAGAATGAAGAGGTCTAGAGAATGATGAAATTAGTACCTGTGATTTCCTATTTTTAGTTAATTAAACTTCCTTATGTGAAAAGCACCATCTTATCCCATTCCTTCCATTTGCTCCATAGACATTACCCCTAATACTTTTATATTCTAAATTTACTACTCACGGTATTGGCCTGACTATGGCTGAGGTCTCAAAATTCTCTTGGGAGGTCTTTTCCTTCCAATAAGCATTGAGCTTCTGGGCAAGGGCATTTATTGTCAACCTGAAAGCAAAAGAAAGAAACGTGTCAATGTTGAGAATTTGTTGAATAATTTTGCAATCTTTAAGATGCTCCCATTTAACAGAAACCAGCAATTTAGTATCTTCAGCATAGGTCTGAACATCTACACTTTCAGAAACTAGGATGGGAATGTACTGCCTTTGTAAATTACATGTCAAAATGACAAAATCAGTTGAAAAGGTAAGATGGTCACAAGTCCTAAAAAGTACTGTGTTCTCCAAATTTTAGAATCATGGCGAGGGGAACTGACATTAGAGACAATGATAGAAGACTAAACTGCAGATAAGTTGTTGGGGAGTTATTCAATTGTCAGATGACTACAGGTAAACAATTGAGGACCAAGTTGAAAGGCAGAGGATCAAATACTGCACCCTATCTATTACAAATCAAACACTAACTTAAAAATGTCTATATAGTTCTTCTTTATCTAAATGCTGATCACAGCAGTTATAGCAACAACAGGCAACAAAGTCCCCTTCAACCTTCTACTCTATAGCTGTTAGTGGAGGCTGTGCCCCAATTATGGCTCTTGCCCTTTCTCCTTTATCTCTCTTCCCAAATGAACAATAGCAGACCCAGGGTTAAACAATATAATGTGTAGAAAACCTGAATTTTACTTTTAAAAACTGCCAATTTCTAGTGACTAATTCCTATTTAATTCTACAACCCAGGATTACAACTTAATGTAGAGCTGTACACACCTGAAACACTACAAATTTAGTTTTTAGATCTCTTGACTCCCTGGATAATTCCCCAGAGGTTTTGTAGACCTCTTCTCTCCTTAAGAGGAATTCTTCCTTAACTCCACCTTACTCATATTAAATTAGATTCTGACTACACAGAGAAGATTAAATCATATATGAGTTCCCCTATAAACTCTTAGCCCCCTCCAACTTACCAACGTTCCTACCTCTATGTTTATATCCTTCCCTAAAGTCACAGATGAAGAACTATTTCTTGTTTTCTCTTAAAATTTTACTTTAAATCTACTTTTTAAAAAAGGTTACATGGGATTCTGGAAAGGTGATGGAGTAGGAAGCATCAGGAATCTGCCTTCCCATCTAGACAACAATTACACTGGCAGAATCTGTCTAATGTAGCTATTTGGAACTCTGGAGTCTACTGAAGACTTATAATTTCCAGGGGAATGCTTGGATGATAGATTGGCAAATTTCAGCTCTTAGCTACCCATCTCCTACCCCAGCCCTATGACAGGCAGCTGTGCACACATTTCAAGACCAGCTTGCAGGAGCCAGGGTAGGCAAAAAAGACCCTGTCCTCCAAATATTGGGGATCTGTGCTCTGATCTCTGTTTGCTGCTCCTGATCACAGGATAATGTAATCCCATGGTAACCACAAGGGAAATAGCTATAAAATATACACAAAAGGAAATGAGAAGAATTTAAATGTTTCACTACAAAAAAAATCAGCTAAACATAAAAGAAGATAGTAATACAGGAAATGAAGGACAAAATATCTATAAGGCATTTAGAAAACAAATAGCAAAATGACAGTAGTCCTTTCTTATCAGTAATTGCTTTAAATGTAAATGGATTAAACTCTCCAATCAAAAGACACAGAGAGACGGGTAAAATTTTAAAAATGACCTAAATATATGCTGTCTACAGGAGACTAACTTTAGACACAAAGACACAAAGAGGGTGAAAGTGAAAGGCTGGAAAAGGATATTCCATGTAAATAGTAACCATAGAGAGCAAGGGTAGCTATACAAATATCAGACAAAATAGACTATAAATCACAAGAGCTAAAAATGGTGAAGCAATCCAAGTGTTCACTAATAAATGAATGGATAAGCAAACTGTAGTATATACATACAACAGAATATTATTCAGCCTTAAAAAAGGAAGGATATTCTGACATATGTACATCATAGATGAAACTTGAGGACATTACATTAAGTGAAATAAGCCAGTCACAAAAAGACAAATACTGTATAATTTCACTTATATGAGGTACTTAAGAGTAGTCAAATTCATAGAGACAGAAAGTAGAATGGTGGTTGCCAGGGGCTAGGAGGTGGTGGGAATGAGGAGTTATTGTTTAATAGGTATAGAATTTCAGTTTTGCTAGATGAAAAGAGTTCTGGAGTTGGATGGTGGTGATGGTTGCATAACATTATGAATTTACTTAATACCACCGAATTGTACACTTAAAAATGGTTAAGATGGTAAATTTTATGTTATGTGTATTTTGCTACAAAAAAAAAAGAAAAATAAAGGAAGCAGATTATGTGGTTACCAGGGGTTGGAGAGGAGGGGAAATGGGGAGTGACTTCTAATGGACAAGGTGTTTCTTTTTGAGGTGAAGAAAATGTTTTGGAATTAGATAGTGGTGATGGTTGTACAACTTTGTGAATATACTAAAATCACTAAAGTATACATTTTTAAATGGTGACATTTATGGCATGTGAATTATATTTCAATTTAAAAAATAAAAATAAACCTCTGTTCTCATGTACTCGGGCAAAAAATATTGAGGTGAAATTTACATAGAGTAAAATTTATCTTTTTAACATGTAGTTCTATCGGTTTTAACAAACGCATACAGTCATGTAACCACCACCTCAATCAAGACACCGTTCTCATGTATTTTGAAACCCCATTCCTTCTTGCAAAAACCTGGCTTGACTCCACTGTTCCAGTAATCTCTTTCCTTTTACTTCCCCAATCCTGGTATGTGGTCTATACCCACTATCTCCTCTTCATTCTCCTGTCTTAATCCCGTACAATCTAATTTCCACCATTGCCACTGCACAAAACTGTTCCTTTCCCCAACCTCATTATTCTATCAATGATCCTGTCAATATGCCAGTCTACTAAATTTGAGGCTTTGAAGTGATCTTTGATTCTTTCCTCTCTTTTATTTCCCTTATCCCATTATTAATTTATCACCAATTGTTTTTTATAAATTTATTTATTTATTTTTGGCTGTGTTGGGGCTTCGTTTCTGTGCGAGGGCTTTCTCTAGTTGTGGTGAGCGGGGTCCACTCTTCATCGCGGTGCACAGGCCTCTCACTGTCGCGTCCTTCTCTTGTTGCGGAGCACAGGCTCAGTAGCTGTGGTGCACGGGCTTAGTTGCTCCACGGCATGTGGGATCTTCCCAGACCAGGGCTCGAACCCGTGTCCCCTGCATTGGCAGGCAGATTCTCAACCACTGCACCACCAGGGAAGCCCTCACCAAAGTTTTTGATCTTTTTTTTTCAGTATCTGTCACATACTTCCTTTCTCACAGCTACTCTTATTTCACACCTTCACCCCACACCTAGATTACTCAAATAGCATATAATCCTTCTTTCAATCTATCCTGCTCCCTGTTTCCAGATTTATCAACTGATATAATTCATGCAGAGCACTTTATAAGCCATAAAGCAGTATATAAGTGTAATGTACTATATTAAGATAGAATTGTTTCAAGTCACCCCTCTACTCAAGAATACACAATGAATTCTCATTGCCTAAAGCATCAACTACTCTATCCAATGTCCCTCTAAGACAGAAGTTCTCAAACTATCTCGGTTCATGGTATCTTTATTGTCCCAAGTTTTTCATGGCACCCTTAGGTCTAAAGAAATATGTACTGGTTCCAATTACTATTAAACGGTTATGTTGAAACAACTTAATAACTATTTATGTACTAAAACTTAGGGTCCATTTGAAAAATATATGTATATATTTAAAAAATATTTCTGTTTCAATCTTAAATAGCCACAATTACTTATAATGGAATGGGTATGCCTGTTGGGTATTGTACAACTACTCAAACCTTGGAGTCAAACTGGACACAACTTCCCTCATTTCTTATTCAACATTGATTTTTGGTATTACTTGCTTTTTATCACAGCAATCACAAAAAACCCAGATTCACAAAGATATGATATAATCAAGAGGAATGTAAACATTTTTTACCTGAAAGTGGGGTGCTACCATAACAAATACCTAAAAATGTGGAAGTGGCTTTAGAACTGGACAGTGGGCAGAGGGTGGAAGAATTGGAGGAGCATTACAGAAATTGCCTGGATTGCCTTGAATAGACTGTTGTTAGTACAAATATGGATGTTAAACACCCTACTGGTGAGAGCTCAGAAGGGCAGAGCATGGTCGAGAAAACACAAATTTCCTCAGAGTATATCTAATCATTGTGAACAGACTGTTAGTAGAATTATGGATGTTAAAATTGTGGCTGGTGAAGGCTCAGAAGGAAATGAGGAACATGTTATTGGAAAACTTGAGGGAAGGTGATCCCCGTTACATACTGGCAGAAAGTTTAGCAGAATTGTGTCCCACAGTTATGTGGAAAGCAGAACTTGTAAATGATAAAATTGGACATTTAGCTGAGGAGACTTCCAAGCAGGCTGTTAAAAGTGTGGCCTGGTGGCTGCTTGCTGCTTATATAAAATGTGAGAGGAAAGAAATAAATTGAGGGAAGAACTGTTGAACAAAAAGGAACCAGGACTTAATGATTTTGGAAATTCTCAGTTTATCCAGACTGCAAAAGATGCTAAAAATTTAGAAAGATGCTCTAGAGAAAAAGCCAAGGCAGTGGTTGGACAATCTTTTGCTAATATCTCAGGAAGATCAAAAGGTCAAAGTATTCAGTCACACAAAAAGCTCTCTGAAAAGATTAAACATGTGAATCAGATCTCCACCACCATCTCAGCAGAAGCCAAGAACAGAAATAGGATTATCTAGGAAAGACATGTCAAGAGTCTCTTGTCTGATGGAGTGAATATCCATGATATATACTTGAGACCCACAAGGTTCTTGAGAATGGTATACAAGGACAAAACTGCTAGATTGGACTGAAAGGGACAGAGAGAGTATAAATGAAAGAAGGCATTTAGACCCCCAAAACTCTAGAGTTAAGAAACAGGCTGAAGAAACTACTCAGCTATAAATACATGCTACCTTTCAAGAAAAAGGAAAAATGAGTCTGTGGGTGGAGCCATGAGGACAGAGAACAGAGCCTTAAATCCAGAGGGTG
Source organism: Lipotes vexillifer (assembly GCF_000442215.2). NCBI lineage: Eukaryota > Metazoa > Chordata > Mammalia > Artiodactyla > Lipotidae > Lipotes > Lipotes vexillifer. The sequence goes on from NW_006784330.1 coordinate 129,867, forward strand.
GAGCTGAAAGCCCCAGAAGAGTATTCCCGGCCTTGAAATTGAATGGAGTTTGCATGGAAATTGCTTGGAATCTGTGATTCCTTTTTCCTTCATTTTTTCTCCCTGTTTGAATTGGAACATCTATAACTGGTATCCTATGCCTGTCCCACCATTATATTTTGGGAGTAAATACAAAAAAAAAAAAAAAAAGACACACATCTGCAGATGGAGAGGAATTTTACCCCAAGATGCATCAGACTCAGAGTATCATCCATACCTGATTTAGATGAGAAGATTTGGGAATTTTGAGCTGATGACATTAAGAGTGTAGACTGAGCTGCTGTAAGAGTTGAGACTTTTGGGGATGTTGGGATGGGGTAAATGTATTTTGCATGTGTGATGTAAGTGGATCTTAAGAGGCCAGAGGGCAGACTGTAGTAGCAGAAAAATGGTCCTCCAAAGATGTCTATGTCTAATCCCTGAAACCTATGAATATATTAGATTACATGTCAAGGGGGAAATCAGGTTGCAGATGGAATTAAGGTTACTCATCAGCTGACCTTAAGATAGGGAGATTACCTTGAATTACCAACATAATCATTAAGGTCCTTAAAAGTGGAAGAGTGAGGCAGAAGAGTCAGAATCAGAGAAGGAGAGTGATGACAGAAGCAAGGTCATCAGAGTGTTATGATGTGATGACCCAACCCACCACTGATGGCTTTGAATATGAATGGAGGAAGAGGGCCACGGGCCAAGGAGTACTGGCAGCCTCTAAAAGTTGGAAAAGCCAAGGAAACAGATTCTCCCTTAGAGCCTCCAGAAATAAATGCAGCCTTGCCAACACCTTGATCTTAACCCAGTGAGATCTATGATGGACTTCTAACCTACAGAACTCGAAGACAATATACCAGTGTTGTCTTAAGGCACTAAGTTTGTGGTAATTTGTTACGACAGCAACAGAAAACAATTTCTATTGCTTATAGGCAAGAGTCAATATCACTGTATTCCCCTAGAAAATTTTAAACATCCTGTGGCTCCTCTGTGACTTCATTATGTGCACCTTGGCACACAGTTTGGGAACTGTGGCTCCAGGACAGGAGTCAGCAAACTACAGCCTGTGGGGCAAATCCGGGCCACTGCCTGTTTTCGTAAACAAAATTGTATTGGACACAGACACCGTTCATTCCTTTACTTACTGTCTATGGCTGCTTTCCTACTACAGCAGAATTTAGTAGTGACAGAGACCATACGGCCCACAAAGCTTAAAATATTTATTTCCTGCCCCTTCACAAAAAATTTGCCAACCCTTGCCCTAGGACAGGGCCATACTCTATCCATCTGACTTCACTCCCCTTCACTCTACTTACATCCCCTTATCCCCACTCCCCATATTCTTCCCACTCTGAGTTGCTGTCACTTAGCTCACGCTATAATTCCATCCTGGAATTCCCTTCCCTCCCTTTTCTAAACCTGTATCCTTTAGGCAAACCTCAAGTCATACCTTCTACCTAAAACCTTCCCTATCTGTTCTACCAGGGAATGTTTCCTATACCATACCACTTAGTTTTGATTGATCAAACAGCAAGTTTATTGCTCTCTAAACTGTTTCGTGTCTGTGGCAATCCGTCATTACAATTACACTCTGAGCTCCTCAAAGACAGCAACCATGTCTCGAATTTCTCTGGAAAACTCCACAAAATCTAGCCACTGTGCCATGTACCAGTGAGGTGTTCACTTAGCATGTGTTGACTGCATTTCTTCAGCTGAAATTCACTCTAAAAATGTTATAAGTTTGAGCCCTGATAGTTGTAGCTGAAATCTGGTATCTACAACTATTAAAAGTGATATTACAAATGATTTATTTATAGACATTCCAGCAGTATGATGGCTGGTATCTCTTATAGCGGTTTTGAAATGTATAATAAATACTCTTAGGATGAGTTTGTGATAGCAGACAACCTTCTCTAATCGCCCTCTCAAATTCCCTTATATTTTAACTAAAGACTTTTTTCATTTAACATAAAATAAATTGAGTAAAAAGGGAAATGCCGCCAGAATTGGGATGAGTTATGCAAATTTATTACCCTCAGACGACTCTGTATGCAGGATAGTATACTAGTTTTCTGTTTTTAATAAAATGTGTAGCAGATATTAAGCTACTTAAGCCAGAAGTCCCATATGTTTAGCTGAATAAACCTACTCTCTATAGAATACCTCCATTTGGTTCCCCTGCCATCACCTCAAACCCATCATACTGAAATGAAACATCACAAACCAAGCGTCTAATACCTCTAAACTTTAAAAGCTAGATTCGGGGGTGGCGGAGACGGCTTAAGAGGATGTTACATAATTTTTAATATCTAACATTTGGATTTCACAAATCTTAACTATTTGGTTAATCACCAGAAATTCTCTATTCCTTTCACTCAAGAGAAATAGAATGACTTGGCTCTGAGACATCTGTCAAACTGATGTCATTTCTAAACTTTCACTCTTGTGAGTCAAGTCCTAGTCAAAGATCTCCATTATGTGCCAGACTCATATTTAAAAGACCATTTTACTTAAACGAAGGGCAGGTAGTTGTTATAATCATTGAGTAGTCCGAGTGACCAAGAACCAATTACCTTGAAATTAATCTGGGGTTGTCATCCAAATAGTTCTCTGTCAAATACTAAACCTAAAATTCTTATGGTTTCATATAAATTAAGGCACAACATTTAACTAATTTTATTAGTTTTGGACACAAAACAAAAGAGATTTGGGGAAATACTTTTCCCCCACTCTAAGAAAAGATTTGCTACTGAGATTTCTAGAAAAATGACACCAAATGTCCTCATGCCTTCTTTCTCCATACTCCCAGAACACCCTTTGCCATTTCAAATACTTTCCTGTGCTTAGAATGTCCTCCCCCTCTTCATCCACCTAGCAAACTCCAATTTTTCCTTGAAGTTTAAGCTCAAACAGATTCTGCTCTGTGAATCCCTTTAGGCATATTTAAAGCTTCTTCCCATCTGGCATACATCCCCCATTAAAGCAATTATTCTATAGGTATTTAAGTTTCTTATTTACATATATCTCATCCCATTTGTTCATAGGCATCAAGGATTCTTAACTTTCATTCTTATGTCCCTAATACCTGGCACAGAGGAGATATCTCACAATACCTGATGAAAGAAGGAATGTATGATCCATCCCTCCCCACAAGTTTTAAAACAAACTATTATATCCTGGCTTTAACAACTCCCTTCTTTGTCTCCTAAAAATATCCTTGCTGGTTCAGCCTCAATGTCAAGTTCCATTCTGATTCTTTATTGGTCTTACCTATTAAATCTAGATGCTTCCGGGAAAACACACGTTTTTCCTGCTGCTCCAATACTTTCTTCTCAATCTGTTCACTGGCTTCAAGGAAATCTTTCGGAACAAACTTCAAACTGCTGCTTTCCCCACAACATATTCAATAACTTCAGATCCACTCATCTCTTTTCATTAAGATCAATTCCAAGGCTCTTTGTTTCACCAAAGTATTTTACTAAATAACCCCTATGCTCTTTCCCTAATTTTTAAAGTTAAGGTTTATTTCAGTTGGGCTCCATACATCATGTATCAGTAAGCTTTTAATTGAAAAATCAAATCCTTTTATCTCTAATCTTGGAAAATAGATTTGAAAGGATTCTCAGTTAACTTATGTGGCTGGTTTTTAGAGATGATTTTAGAGGTTTCAGAGAATAGAATCATATATGAACAAACCATCAGAAACACCTCAGGTTGGGAGTGACTCACCGGTACTCCTTGGTGTACTCAAAGTCTTGTTTGTTGTAAGCAGGTTTTAAGAAATTGCACTCAATGACTCCAATTACTCCCACACCTTCTCCATGAGTTGGCTTACAAGAAAAATATTAATTTCAACACTTACATTACTGTTGACTGCCTGGAGGCACTTCCTTTTGATTCTAAACAATAATAGAAAGGTTACATAACGTTCACGGGCAAGGAGAGGCCAGTAATATCTAGAGAAACACTGAGAATGTACTCCAATTGACTGCAAGTATTACAATGAACTGGAACCTCTGGCAAATTACAGGGCAGAGATTTTCAAACTGTGATCCATAGATTTCCTAGGATTTTCCAGGGATCAACAGTCATCTCTACTTCACCCACACTACCTCCACTTTCATCTGTTTTATATTATGGGACTGCCAGAAGATTTCACTTGAACAAAGAATGACAATGCTAAAAAAAAAATCAAGGTTATATACTTCTGTTCTAGGGAACTAAAACCAAACTCCATCTGAAAAAAAATTAAGGATGCTATATAAATCACACTCCATTAAAATAAACCATTTTTATATATGTATGCCACCAAACAACTGCTAAAGAGAGTCAGACTTGCAGTATTATTAATTACAAGTTGATACAAGAGATTTTTGGATTTAAAATCATTTTTGTATACTTTAATGGAAGGAGCTGAGTCGGAGTGTAATTAGACTGGCAAACAAACAAGTTGTATAAAGATGATATAACAATGAAAAGCAATATAGGCTGAAAACTAGCTCTCCTGGGTCATATGTAACTTTGTCCTACTGTGTAATATAAAGCAGTTTATCATTCTTTGTGCTTTAGCAATCTTATCTGTAAAATAGGAATGAATGGGATACTTGAAGATATTACTATTTTAAGTTGTCATCAAAATTTTAAGATGATGGTAATATTTGTATAGTTCAGTTATAGAGTACTTTTGCATAATTTATCCCATTTAAATCTCTCAACCCTGCAAATTGTAAGGTAGGCAGAGCAAGTAAAATTACTATCGTTGTTTCCATTTTACAGGTAAGGAAATTGAGCCTCAGAGAAATTAAACAATGTAGCCAAGATTACATGGCTTTTAGGTGGAAAAGCCAGGCCTCAAATCCTGGTCATAAACCACTACATTTTATACATCTTCCACGATGCCTTACTGTCTCCCCAAGAAAATGGAAAGAGCTACCTCAAACATTAATAAAATTATACGCATGGCAGAGCTGCTGGTGCTCTAATTCTACCTCTTATTAACAGCTACCTAGAAAATGCATTCAGTAAAACTCCTGGGTTGATTGACATCTATGAAGAATGAGAAGTAGAAAGAGCTTTTGAACACAAGACAGCTCACTGGTAACATAGAATTCCAGGATCAGATTTAACAACTATCTCAAGATGAGTAAAAAGCCGTTCATTAGTCTATCCCTTTTGCAAAATTTAAATCCTCTTCCTACTCTTTTCAGCCTTCTATGACAGAGAAGCATTAACTACTCACCTTCACCTGGCATCCCACCTTCTCAAAAGACTTTATGAGGCGGTTGTTATGATACATCATTACTCCAAACTGGTTATTATTCTTGCAAGAGAACCCAAAAGTTATTTTCACCTGCTTATTCTGAGAAGAAAATCATTAAGGAGACAAACACCAGGAGCTTTAGCACACAAAATTTTGCACTATATTACAGCAAAAAACATCAAACACCATTATATGTAAACTGGTATAACCTTTCTAGAAGGCAATTTAAAAATCGGTAGCAATAGCTTTAAAAATATTCTTAACCTTTGAACAAGTAATTCTCTTTCAGGAATTTATCCTACAGAAACAGTCAGAGAAGACCATAAAGGTTTATGAGTTACAGAAATTTATCAGTGATTTATAATGGTTAAAAAACATAAATAATTTAGATGTTTGACAATAAGGGAATGACTAAATAAATGTTGGTGTATCCACACGGTCTGTTATGCAGCTCTTAAAATTATGTCTTTGAAAAGTATTTGGGAACATTAGGAAATGTTCAGAACAACAAGTTTCATCTAAAAATATATACTATAAATGTATACATAGAAAAGACTATAAGAAAATATATCAAAATACCATCAGTGATCTAAAAATTCATAAATCACAAAACGTTTCTTAACCCTTGCTAATTGCTTAATTTGCTGCTAGGTAAGATACATCATACAAAACACAATGAAAGCAAAACCATGAAGAACAAAACCACTTTTAAAGGTAAAGGACAATAAATAGTCCTGTTGTAATATATTTCATGGGAAGAAGTTAACAAGCTCGGATAAATGAAATAAAGAGAACTAAGTATTATACATAAAACCTGAATAATTTATGAATTTTTAGCAACTCCTATTTGATTTAAAAACCAAGGTAATAGAGTGAGAAAGATAAAGGAGATAGAGAAACTGAGATTTTCATTCAAACAAATACTAAGAAATCTTCATGTCCAAATGAGTTAAATGAAAACTTATTTTTGTTACTTTTTCAAAAACTGATCTCCACTACCCCCTCTAAGTAACAAGCTACTTGCATCAAATCCATGTGACAAGGGGGTCAGGTATGATATGAAGACATGATACGAGTGGGTACATAACACAGTAATGTTTGGCTCAGAACATATAATGTTCTGGGCTCCAGAAGCTCAAATCAAATCTCAAATAAGACCCTATTCCAGTGAAAAAACAAAACAGGGCAAAACTGCCCCAAACAAAAAACCAAAATTCTACACCATAAAATTAACATTTAAAAAATAAAGATAGTCAAATTCTTTCTGTTGTGTACTTTTAAATTCTAAATTATGGGGTGGAAGTACACTGGGGTAGGAGATTCCCCAAATTAGAATAAGGAGAAAGGACAAGAGGAGAGAAGAAGCCTTTGCTAACTGAACTGAGGAACAAATAAGTCAGCATCAGTAATCTTTTCCCTCAGTGACTTTAGGGGAAATTTTATTAGAAGTTTCATTTTACTCATGCCTATAGTGAATTCGTTTAGCCCAAATTCTAATAGGGAAAGGTAACCAGTTTAATGGGAAGGGAGGTTGAGAAGAGCTCAGGTACATACAGAATGCATGCATAGGAGGTACCCTGATAGAAACCCACAGAAGAAAGAAGCTGGAGGTAGAAATGTGGTATATCCTGAGACAGTAGTTGAAAGGCATTTTAGACTGGCTCTGTTAAAACTATGGCACTAAGATCCTAGCTACATACAGTGATATTATAACTAATTTACCTACAGATGCTAACAATGTTAGCTCTGGCTTTGTTAAGGTGGGTTTGTTTAGGGCTTTAAAAAAAACTTTCACAGTAGACAAGGGTTGTGTTCTTCAAAAGGAGAAAATCAATCTGCTTATGAGTAACAACCATATGGCTATTTAAAAAGGGAACGGCATTTTCTAATTTTTGGTCAGGGGAGTAAAGACAAAGTAAGCTAGATAATGACTTTGATAAAGCAAACAACATGTTTCTTGGGCCAAGAGCTGAGCTTATTACTAGAAAATAAATTACAAGAGCAATTCTTCATAACTGCTTATGAACTCTCACCCTGTCAAAGACGTTTTTGACCCCAAAATCCATCAACAAAGATGGACCTAATTTCCAAAGCTCATCTTAAGATTTCCTCAAGTGTCTGAAATCCATTCCCAGGGCAATGCGGCGGGGTGGAGGGTAGAAGTGAAAATGAGTAATTACTTCTCTGAGTGGCTGCCAATATGAGAAGTACCAAGAATCCATGTCAAATCTGTTGAAGGTTTATCTCACCCTAGAAAATCAGCTTTTAATTTCCAATCTCCTAACTTTTATCAACATAAGTCTGGACTTGTTACAGCAAAAATCATAGTATGTCCAAAAGATGAACAAGTTCTAGTCAACATTTTGCTTATTTCAATCAATGTAATATATATATAACAAAATTCCAGTACAATCCAAACAGTGTGAATCATTCCTTACAGCAGAGATTCTCAAACCTAGCTATTCATTTAAATAAATAAATATTTCTTATTAAAAAAAGAGATTTCAGAATCTACTGGACCAGAATCTCTAAAGTCTCAGGATACTGTGTTATTTTAATAATTTCCAGTTGATTTCTGATAAAACTGGCAAACAGATTGGCATTCAAGAAATACCTCCTTAGATACCTAAAATAGGATTTGTACTATAACACGTATTTTTGAATTGGAAAAGGAAAGGTTTCTGTTTTTCTGTGCCAACTTGGAAATCTAATCCTGAAACAAAGAGGTCAGCTTCATGTAGTTGTAAGGATACTGTAAAGGTAGGTTTATATATATCATATCCTACATTGGCCAGGCTCTTGGCAATCATCTGGGTAGTCACCTTCTTTTGACGCAGAAAAATTTTCATTCGTGGCTTCATATATAGAATGCCACAAAATGCCTATGGAACAGTGAAGGGAAAGTTATTACACAATACTGCCAATTCTACTGACATCCCTGTTGCTACCATCTACTGACTCTGCTAGCAACTGAGATCTAATCTGGGCAAATACTTGACTCAGTTTCTATACCTCGTTATTCTAAATCAACTACCACACTAAGGGCTGCTGACTATATTAGCTACATTGTTTCAGTGGAGACAGTGAAAAGGAATCCTAGCATAGGGTCAAAAGGTTGTCATCTTTATATAACTAAAGTGAGATCTTGTATTATAATATTTTCATGTTACAGGATATCTTACCTCTCATTGTTGAGGAAAAACCACTCTTACTCACCCGTAAAGAATACTCTGTTTCTGGCAGCTCAGAGGTAATGCCACCAGTCTCTTTTTCTTCTGTGCCAAAGTCTGATACCAGGATATCATACTGATCTGTATCAAAGTCCAACTCAGACTTTCCATCTTTATTTCTGGGTAAAAGAGACAAGTACCAATCTAACAAAAACTGGCTCCAAAGGACAAAAATGCACTAGGAACCCAAGAGAAAAGAAACAACATGAGCCAAAACTCAGATACCTATTTCTTTCCCTGACTACCAATTCAAAGGAACTACACATTACTTGCTTTGAAGATCACACAATATTTAAGGGCCTTTCCAGCCTAAACAAATCTACTAAGTTTCACAGAGATGTGATACAAAGCACAGAAGGAAAGGAAAAAAAGGAAGGTGGGAATGTCTGTGATCCGATAAATCAAATGGATGCCAGCTATCCTCGAGGCAGGATCTGAAAACAGATCTCAACTTTCTGGGTATGGTTGGGTAGGTCATTCAACATCATTTCCCCCAAATGAATAGATAGATGAATCAAAACCTACTCTTTCTAACTTTAGCAATAGTATAAGGACTACTAAGATTTCCCCAGATCTAATTCTATTTCTTAGAAGGACAAAAAAAGGTTGCGACAGGAACAGCATATACTTGTTAGTCTTCTAGAATTATCATTTAAATATAATAGTACTCATATTGTTTTCCTTAGGACCATTTCTTCTTCTCATAATCCCTTTGGGTCACCTAAATATGGTCCATTCCAAGACCCTGGGCTACATCACTAAAAACTGCCAGGGAAAAAAAGGCAAGACCTATCTCTGTTACTGGAAAAAATGCAAAAAAAATGATGGGTTACAGAGAAAAAATACATATCAGGACAATGGTCCCCCAAATTTGTTCTGTGGGATAGCAGTCCCCCAAGATACTCTTAAATAAGAAATAAAGAGATAAATAAAGCCTGTATAATCAAATAAAATTGAGAAACAATTCCTGGCTCCCAGAGCCACCTCAAGCTCTAGGGATACCTCCCACATACTGGAGGTTTCAGAAGCTCAGAGCTGCTGTGTTGAAAATGTAGCTCCTTCTTCAGGGCTGAACCAGAGCCACTATGATACGTATCCTGTCTAAAGCTCATGTCACTATAATAGTATATCCTGTATTTTGCAGGATAATCCTGACTCTTGCTACCCCACCCCACTCTAACGCATGTACTCTGAGGAGATTCCCTGTCCTCTCTGGTGCTCACCATTCACCATCCAAGGAAAGGAGGTCTGGAGAAGCATTTTTTCTGAAATTGGGAAACACTGCATTCTACATTGCTCTCTTAAACGTTTTCAATGTATTTTGAAATAACATTAGCATATTAAAGCCTCGGAGAAGTCCTGCAATAAAGCAACATGGTAAGCTTTATTTAAGCCAGCTTTTTCCAAAGTTCTTGGACCACAGAATCCTTTATTTATATAACACCTAGTACCATATAACTGAGAAACAATATACAAAGAAAAAGTCTGCTTATTGTGTTTAAATCACTGGAAACGGCTCATGAAAATGATCCTTTATAATATAAATTATATTACTTGAGGTTTTCGCAGTAGGACACAGGAAGATGTAAATTACCTTACTTTTTTTTCTTTTTAATGGAAAGTACTTTCTATATAAACCAGCATGGTTTTTATCTAAGTTTTACCCAACTAAGAAATGGGGCAAAATACTTGACCTATGGAGAAAAAAGAAGAATGAATATATCTGATACTCTGTTCTATTAAACATAAGAGTAACACCTCTATTTTATACTAAAGATTTTTAGGTTTCAGTGGACACTGTGTTCCATTTACCATGACAAAGTTAAACAAATGACATACCCCAAAGTATTTCTAGGTTATTTTATTAGCTCTAAATACATAACCTGAAGCCAGCTTCATTATAGTTCAAATGTATCTGCTTTGAAGATTTTTCCACTTCTAATCCAGCTACTCTGAAAACAGTAATACAGAGGTCCTTATTATTTATACAGAGGTCCTTATTATTTAAAGATTGTGTTGTGCTTTGTTACCCTAATTTCTCTTTCTCTTACTTCATTTTCACTGCAAATAGGTAAAATAACTATCATTGACCGATCTCAAAACAGTGTCCGTGAATATAAAATAGATATTTATAATGGATTCTGAAGATTTTAGAATAATGTTGAACTGTCTTGATGGTAATAGCTTCAGGATATGTATGTAGGTCTCCATCTTATCAAGCTCCACGTTTTACCAATAAGAAGCACTGTCTCAAACAGAGCTGTGGTTCTAAGAAAGTTAAGGATAGGTGCGCAATGATATACAAACATGTATCAAAATTATTTATCTACTCTGCTTCTCTAGAGTGATTTATTAAAATATGCTTCATCATACTGCTTTTGCTTATTAGAATCTATCACTCTTGGAATACTATACCTGCGTATGTTCCAAATGAGAACACGAGTGCCTTTTTTGCCTGGGATGGCATCAAACTGGGACAGCAGGTCATTTTCACTGTTGAAAATTGAATAGTTCAAGATGGCTTCTAGGCTGGGCAAGGAATCCTCAGTAATAATCATTTTTTGTAAAACCAAGTATAGTCAAAGAAAAATTAATATCTTAAGAGGATGCTATCAGTCAGGAAGATCTGCCTTTTGGGTTGCCAGTTTAGACAAAATATAGACATATAGATATAAAGCATGGGTGTTACTGCTACAGAAGAAAGGAAAGGGGGGAAATGCAGAAAGGTTGTAGAGACAAAAACCAAAATCAGTTACGCCTGCAGAATATAGCTTTAAAGATATAATGTAAATTAGGACAGTCCTATACTTAAGAAATAGTTCAAAGGCTGAATTTTTCAACTCTTTGGAGGCAATGAGTTCAAACTTTATTGCTATACTGCCTGCGTAAAGACACCTGGTGTCTAACAGAAATAATAGCTTGTCCAGGTATAGAAAAGTGAGCTATTCAGCTGTCAGATAAGCTGATAAATAGTATGCTTCTAGGAGAGTGACGCAAATGTAACTACCCTTAGGGGAAAAAAAAAAGAGAAGGCCCCAGGGAACTTTACCACAGGAGTGGTGGGAGTGGGGAGATAGTATATAGATCAAATTGCCTAACAGTGAAAACTGCAATATAATTCTAAGATTCTGTCAATGATCCATTTATTTTAAAAATATTTAATAGGGTTAAATTCCAGTTAAATTTAAGACACCTGAATACCTCTTTAAATATGAAAACTTTTGATAGCTGGATTCGACCTGTAGAAAGAGGTTTCTATCAGAATAGTCAGATAGGACTAATTTTTAACTAGTATTTTCCATTTCCAGAAAGGATATTGTTTTGCTGGTTGAATGGAACAATTGGTACAATAACTGCTTGGGCCTGGACACATTCCAGATAGGTCTGTGATAGGAGTCCAACAGTGAGAGTACCCCCATTCTTGGTGAAGACGAGAGCGTCCTTTCCTAGTCGCATGGAGCCTGACTTGAAACCATTACCAAAGACCCCGATGGGACACTGGCTCTTCTTTATTACTTTGTCTGTAAAGCCAAAGCTGTAATTACACAAGAAAAAAGAAATCAGAAAGGTAAAAAGCATCCTAAGATAGGTAGGCAGAATGTCTGGCTTTCAAATGAAGAACACTTATAAAAAGTCCTTCCTTTTTTCTTCCTTTTGGTATTTCTGGGCAAAATTATTAAGTTAAAAACATAGGAAATAACTACAGGGTAATGGGACTGACTTTCCTGTGTGGTCTGTGTGTACATAAACGCTTCCGCTACATTAGAGTCACACTTTATAAAATGTAAAGGCGGCCTCTTTCCACTCACAGAGAGAGCTGGAGAAGGCCATGGGGCAGCTGCCTTTCTTGTCTAGATAAAATAGCTGTGATTGCTAATAGTAAAGTTAGGGGAAGATGAAAAGGGTGGTTATCTCAGAGCACACCCTAGAGAGGGTAACAAGAGTACCAGATAACTGGCACTAGCACTAGTCAGAGGTACTAGGCTAGGCATCCCTAACCTGGTCATATCACTCTCTAGAAATCTGAAAGTCAGAGGTTATATATCTTGACAATTTCAACTATTCACTCAAAGGATAACACTTCCAGTTCTTACCCTCTGCTCCATCTGCTGGGACAGTTCATTGGAATGTGGCCAAGGGATAAAAATAGGTAGTTCTGCCTGTGAATATCAGCAAACAGCTGCAGTATAAAGGCTCCCTTGTTTTATTAAGGGCCTTTCACCGAGCCACCTCAACAATCTCTGTAGCCCCTTATGATCAGCTTAATCTGGGAGCCAGATCCTTTCCCTTTCTTATATTTTCCATTCAAACACAAAACAAAATGACCGAACCAAAAAAAAATTAAAGATATGAAATCTAGAAAATGATTATTATCTTCATGTATCTTCTCTCATTACAAATGAAAATAATTTTTTAAGGATTAGTTCTCTCTAGATGGACTAAGTTTACAATGTTGTACACTACCATTCATTCAATAAATATTTACTGAGTACCTACTATGTGCTGTGCATCATGCTAAGCACTGGAGACACAACTGTTAGTAAAAGAGACATGGTTCTTGCCCTCATGGTTTACAGTCTAAGGAAGGATTTCGTATATTACAGATTAGATGCTTCTCCAACATCAATAAAATAGATGTTCTACCTGCCATGGCTGAGCAGCTTGGCCTTGGCTCTTATTCTTTTAATTGGGTTGAGATGCCTGATTTCTACTTCCTGGAGGCCGGGGTTTGTGTTCACTTCCTGAGGAAGGGGGACCACCTTTTAATTTTCTATTCCAAAGTGTTAAACGATAACATCATTGTGTCCCTCTAGAGTAGACACTTTATAGGAGCTTTGTGTATCCAACAAATAAATCCAACCACATAAAAAGGTAATTTCTAGGACAGCAGTTCCTTTGAAAATACCAAAAGAGCATTGAGCTTCTGCAGTCTATGGGTCTTAGCATTCCAGAAAGTAAACTTAAAGAAGTTGGTAAGATTCAGGCATTCCTTTTCCTCCTGTGGAAGAATTACCTAAAAACGATAGGGTCGTTAGGAGGGTTAAATGATACACTGTATGTACAATATATTATAACTTATAAAGTAGTATTCAAACTTTAATTTTAAACTAACTCTAGAAGTCATTCTGAGAACTGTCATGTGCTATCCTCTACCTCTACTTGAGATCTAATGTCATATCTAAAACTCAGGGCTCTTCATAAACAGTAATGTTACCTACCATGTGAAATGGATCTATAAGGTTATTTGGACTTAAACCTACTCTAATGCCACCAAAGCTTCAATTAGGTACTCAAGGGGAAGTGGTGAAAATAGGGAGACTATATTACTCCTTTAATTTCCTTACCTTTCCGGCCTGTTCTGCCATCTAGCGTCTCTTTTTTCCTTTGTAACTATAAACTTTCATTGTGTTATGGTTTGGGGAGACTAAATGACTATATAAGGTTGAGAAGATAAGTAGTGGGGCAGGGCCAGAACCAGAAATGGAAAAGGATGAGAATAATGAGATGAGAGGAGCTGGAAGCTCAGTATGTTGATGTTGTTATGTTACCCTTAACTCTTCCCGTGTGTTCTTTTATTCCACTTGCATTCCCATATTAGGTATTCTATTTAACTGAAAATCGCAGAATAGATGCCAGATACCAATCAAATAACTACCTAATATAAAAGCCTTCACAATAAATAACAGAAGTGTAGGAACGTATCTTATATAGTTTGGTTAGACAGGTGGTTTCTCTTCATTAAGTAAGTCCTATTCTATCCTCTCGTGTAATAGACAACAGTGTTTACACACCAAGGGGGCTCTTTGAGTGGAAGCCAGGAAAATAGCAGCTTGCTCCCAAGTTCCTTAAAATGTCAAGATTCTAGAATCTAGAGGGGTAAATTTAAATTGGGACTCTGATCCATGAGAAAAAAAAACCTTAGCAAATTCATGGACATACAAGGGCAGGTACTGCTGTTCCCTAAATATACTGGTGATGTACTATGTCGTATAAAATAATGAAATAATGCTAAGCACACTGTTATTCTCTGGCTGTTGTTTCAGAAGAAGAGACCTACTAGGAAATGCACTTCTGATCAGAGGTAGCAAATACCTTCAATCCATGGATCTGTGGCTGCTTTTAATCCTTGACCTTTAAGAGAGGTTTTCCAACTTGCTGAAAAAGGCAGCTGAATATATAGACTAGTTGGTTCACACACTATCCCCATAAGCTAAAGAGAATTAATTATGGACCTTACAGGAATTTAATGATAGGCTTTTTAACTTGATTTTCATGGGATTCTGCATTTATGGGAGAAACTGTTGTTTCAGTTACATAACTATTTTATTAGCCTGAAAATATAAGAGTAGCATAAAAAGTTGGAAAATGTGAATAAGATTATAACAAATGTTACAGGTCAAATAGAATTTCTGTAGGCTTAATAATTTTTCATAGTTACCTATTATTTTTTTCCAAATACAAAAATAATATGCCTCCAAACCACAAACAGAAAAATTAATATACTTAATAATAATTTTCAAAGTTACCTCTAAAGTTCAACTATTTTAAAACAAATTGTGGTAAGTGGAATCCCTGGCTGGAAGTTAGAATTGGACTAAATAATCTCTTTTAAATAAATGGGACCTTCTAACAGATTCAAGTTTATTTTAAGATATGATCAGAAATAAAATCCAACACATATAACTATACATAATCCAGGACTCATTTTAAAAATTCTCTAAAATTGAACAGACTTGTGGCTGCCAAGGGGGTGAGGGGTAGGGAAGTATTGGGAGTTTGGGATTAGCAGATGCAAACTATTATATATAGAATGGATGGACAACAAGGTCCTATACTGTATAGCACAGGGAACTATATCAATACCCTGTGATAAACCATCATGGAAAAGAATGTGAAAAAAATATATATATATGTATAACTGAGTCACTTTGCTGTACAGCAGAAATTAACACATTATAAATCAACTATACTTCAACAAAATTTTTAAAATTCCCTGAAATTAATTTTCAAATATGAGGAACAACTGCCCAGCTTAAATTAGTGGGAAACATATTTGGCATGATAATGCCAAAAAATCCTATGGCTGCTGTAGTTCCTGCCTGATTTTGGGGAACAAAACATCCTTCATATCTGAACTCAAATGTCATTTCTTCATGATAGCCTGTTTTTTTAAACATCTTTATTGGAGTATAATTGCTTTACAGTGGTGTGTTAGTTTCTGCTTTATAATGAAGTGGATCAGCTATACATATACCTATATCCCCATATCTCCTCCCTCTTGCGTCTCCATCCCACCCTCCCTATCCCACCCCTCTAGGTGGTCACAAAGCACCGAGCTGCATGGTAGCCTTTTTTGATTCCACAGACTAGATGAGATCCCTCCGCTATATACCCTCATAGAAACTATACTCTTCCTTCATAGCACTTACCACTAGTGGAATAACCTATGTAGTTGTATTACTAGTCAATTACTTTATATCTTTCTCATTAAACTGCCAGCCCCTTGGCAATAAGGATCATGTCTGTCCGGTTCATCACTTTATCTCCAGTGACTCTCACAAAAGTGCTCAGTAAAAATTTGTTGAAAGAATCTGGAACAAAAGTTGCTGCAGGGGCTTCCCTGGTGGCGCAGTGGTTGAGAGTCCGCCTGCCGATGCAGGGGACACGGGCTCCTGCCCCGGCCCGGGAAGATCCCACATGCCGCGGAGCGGCTGGGCCCGTGAGCCATGGCCGCTGAGCCTGCGCGTCATGGCCGCTGAGCCTGAAAAAAAAAAAAAAAAAAAAAAAAAGTTGCTGCAATTATTTCGAAACCATCCTCCTCCTTCCTCTTGCCTTGTAATTGTAAGCACCAAGTCTCACAGATGTAGTTCTACAGACAAAATAGAAGGTAGTAAGATTTGTCGGGCCCACTATTTGACACCCTTGTCACCGGGATATGGTGTGAGGGGAAGGAACCAATAAGAGGATAAGTGATTTTAGAAAAAAAACTAGTATATACAGAATTAGACACATAAATATTTTGGTTCCATCCCATCTAAAATCCTCTTTTTCTTTATATAAAATATTAATTTTAGGAGATAAAAGTGAGGCTATAAGTTTAAAAATAGGGCCAACTCCATACCTTCATCAACATACTGGCCGCATTCTTATCTCACTTCTAGAAGTTTTCCTCAGATATTCTTCTAATTATAAGGATCTGAGACGTAAGGTACACAGATTGCTGAGTGGTAAAACATAACCAAATTTATAATTGGTTATGTCCAAATTTCACTTCTTTTCTTTGATGGATCAAAGGGATTTCCCTACAAACAGGGTTATAGAATTAGAATACCTTCAAAGAGAACTACAATTAGAATACCTCAAAGAGAACTACAACCAAATGAATTTTTTCCGTTTTTATAGTTCAGAGCCCTCTCCCTCCTCCACAGAACCCCTCCACTGGTACTCATGCTTCACACGCTAGTTCAGGAAGCCTCATGGAGAGTAATCAACCTCATCTGCTAAAAAAAGGAAGAGAGAAGGAAGGAGTTGAGGAAACACTCATCTTTTACTGAGTGATATGTGAAGATGATAAAGTACAAACTTACATTCTTAACTACAAACCTTTTAAAGTAATTAAATGAACTGACAGTGGCAAGAGAAATCTGTTATCACCAGCTTCAGCAGTTAGAAAAGAGAATGTCCTAACCTTGTAATTCTACTGCAAAACTTTCAAAGATTATGTGTATGATGTCTTCTATTTATCTTTCGTGGGGCTTGATTATACCCAGGCATGTTCATGGTTCAATCCATAAATTGTTCCAACGCCAATACTCCTGACCTAAGAGTGAATTTAAGTTAATAAAAGTTTGCGAAGGTCTTAGACCAGTGAAGACTTCCAGGTTTTTACCCATGCTGTTCTTTTTGCGGGGACTCTCATCCCTTGCCCCCCTGCTTCTTTATCTCATTAAATTTTACTACTCACCTCTTAGATCTCAGCTTAAATATCACTTAATCTAAGAGGCTTTGCCTGACCTCCTGGATCAGATTGGGCTCCCCTGATGAGTTATCTCATTGCATCCTATACTTTTCTATCATTATACCTATCATTTTTTGTTATGATTATTGCTTGACTGTCTGAATTGCCAGCTAGACTCTAAGTTCTGTGAGGGCAAGAAGAGTGACTATTTCATAACCTGTGTCCTGGCACATAACAGCAGCTCAATAAGTATTTGTTGAATGAATAAAGGGAAAGGAAAATTATTAAGCCTTAAATAGAGTTCATGAACTCAAGACAAGAGAAAAAGAATGAAGACATCTTTACCTGAGCATTCGGTGTAGTTTATGAGGTGTCATCCCACATCCATCATCAGTAAAGGTCAAACAAGATTTATTCTTGACCTCCTCAACATCTATAAAGACCGTCCTGGCGGATACATCTGGATCTACAGCATTATCTGCAAAAGGTAGAAATCTGTGATATTAGATCTCTTTTTCTAATATTCTATTGAAATCTCTAGTTCAGTGTCCCTAAGGCATAGAAACTGTCCTTTATTCCCTTCATGTGAATGTCCCAGAAGGGAGCAGGGAGCATTAATGGTATAGGGAAAAATAGGTATGATGGCAGATGGGTTTATGAAGCTGATTTCTAGATTTCATATGATGACTGATGTGCAATCTGCTTTCTCTCTTCAAACTTCAGAGACTGTGGGAAAAATAACTCCTCCATATACCAAGCATTTTGCTCCATTTTCGTCTTATCACTTCTTGTCTTTTTAGCCACTTTACTGCTCACAAACGTATACAGTAAGGGGTGATTATGGAGAAGAGTTGAATCTGCAACTTTGGTACAAATAGATACATACCACACACGTTAGAGTTTATTGTGAAGATTTTATTTTTTACTTTCTTTTTACATCACCTCCTCCATTGAAGAACACAGATATTATCACCATCCTTGTTTATAGCCTAAGAGGCACTGAAAGAGTTACAGATTAAAAACCAAAACACTAACTGCCTGCCTAAATCCCAATGATTGTAGTAAGCATGCTTAGAGGAGTGATTCTGCTTAGGCACTTTGTAATAGTGAGGCATTCAGCCTCACTTGAAGGTGAGGCTGTTTAACCCTCATTAAATGGAGAACATAGAATTAAAGTAGGAAATATAAATACAGAAAGTTTCATGATTCTTTCTGAGTTAGGTCTTCACAATAGGTTAATTATTTAAGACTCCAAAGACATCCAATATAGCCATATTCTAACATATGTGCCATGTCTACAACCCCAGGGGGTGCCATTGTCTAATAGCCACATCTTTTTGCCACAGGTGCCAGTTTACATAATTGTCAGTCACTAACACATGTGGTACAAAAGTCTCATTAGGGCTCACTGGCCCAAGTGGGAGGGCAGTTTGTGCAATCTGTTGGATAGGTTCCTTAAGCACTCCTGTCTTTACTAGCTGTTTAATCAAGACAAAGACCTTCCCTTCCACCTGTTTCCTTTTCCCTGGGATCCTACACTGATTTACTAATACCATGTGGCTGGGCTGAGAGATCCGTGAAGGGTTCTGGTTGTGTACTCGTCCCACTACCAATGTTCAGATCATGGCATTTCTCTACTGGGAACATCCCTTACAAGCAAGAAAAGTATCGCACATATTCAAAATATCAGTTTTTATAACACGATTAACAGTATCAGTTACAACCACTTAAATGTGTGGAATGTCCATCAAATAAAACAAGACAGATTAATTTCAAGGGCCACAATGGTGTTGCCAGAGTCACTGATAAAGCTGTCACCAAAAAGTCTTAACAGCAGAAAGTCATCACCGATAGCCCCAGAAGGGGGTTAAAAGGTCTGATATAGTCAACCTTTAAGGACTAGGTGGTGCCAAGCCTTGTGGCACGTGGTAAATCGAGTGGGTCAACTTTTGGCAGGAATTTTAAGTCTGACATGCGATAGTGGTTTTATCAGAAATACAGTGTTTTACTTTGTAATAAGAGGCAGCAGGTTTTTTTCTTTAACTGACAGAAGGATTCAGCATTGTGAAGCTGCCTACATTGTTCCAAGAAACTACTTGGCAAGCAGGCCCTGAATTGTTTTAGAACCTATCAATCACTCCTACTGGAAGAAAGCCAAGGCCATTGAGACTGATACCTTTAACTTGTCAGCCAACAGGACATCATTTCTACTTTGGAAACTTTGGACATAGAGGAATTTTTTTCTAACTCTCTATGAACATTCACAGTTCAAACATATAATACATATCAATTCCAATTCTGCATTTATAAAACTGTACATTCAATGAACCAGCTTGCAGGCCTCTCACCAAAAAATCACTTTTATTTTTTCCCTTTTTACTGTAAATTTCACCCAAACTTTACTAGGTACTTTTTTACAGAAACATACCAAAGAGTTTTAATACAGGCATTTCAGGAGTTACAAGGTAACGGCCAGGAGCAGCTAGACCTTTTATCTCCTTGGCTGGAAGGGTGGAGTATGGGGGTGGCATGCCAGAGGCCAGGGTCAGCTGAAGTAGCAGGGAA
>NW_006784330.1:149928-163441 GCF_000442215.2 Lipotes vexillifer
TGAAGTAGACGGGAAAGAGAGATCAGCAGACAGGCCAGCAGCAGTAAGCACAGCTTTGCACTTACTTTCAGTTTTAAGTGGCCTTTCACTTGGCCTCAACAAATGAAATTATAACAGATTGGCCTCAATAAATGAACTTATAATAATAAGGCACCAATCTGGTGGCTGGCTTCAATCTTACCTCTTGCTGCTTAACCTTCCAAAAATTTATCAACACGTAGCATATGCTATCAAATCCTAGGGAATCTATCTTCTCCCATGGCCCAGACCATCTAGCCTGTGAACAGGTAGGGCAATGAGAGAACCCCTGTTCCTCTCCCTTGGCCCACCACTTAGGTGAGAGGGTAACAGGGAAGACCCAAATCTGACTACATGTTGGATCTGTTTCTTTTACTTTAATCTTTGCTTTCCACTGCTTTTGTTCACTAAAAGGATACTGTCTATACACAATGGCCTGCCTGGGGAATCCTGCCTCTCTGCCTGAATGTTAAACCAAAGTGCCTTTGTTCAGGGAAGCATCCTGACCCAGTCCACCTGTGGATGGCTGCAAGAAAGAAGAAATTAACACATCCCTTGCCCGAGACTGGCCATTCCAGAGGATATCTGCAAAACCTATGGCCTTTTCACTTTACCTCCTTATCTCCTCCCCACTTCTGTTCTATAAAAGATACTGGCATCCAAACCCTGATAAGATGGTTCTTTTGACACCCTAGTCCGCCATCTTCTTGGTCGGCCGGCTTTCCGAATAAAGTCATATTCCTTGTCTCAACACCTCGTCTCCTGATTCACTGGCCTGTTGTGCGGCGAGCAGAGCGAGCTTGGGCTTGGTAACAAGAGCTACACTACCAGATACTGGGATGTCTTTATTCCCTAACCTGGCCCACACAACCTCATGTGCTACCAGATCCCAGTAGTCTTATCTCTCGTAACCCCATGCCACCCTCAGTGGGAGGACTCTAACTTCCCTCACCCACCACTTAGGCAAGAGCATGAGAAACCAGACCCCAGGGACTCTATCTTATCCCCTAACCATCTGACCCCTGATCTTCTAAAAGAGCATTGTAACTGAAGTTTCATCGCTCCTCATAACCCGGGAAGCAATGAGAAAGTGTCCCATGACAGAATCCTTGGAGAGACAGGATGGCGAGTGGGAGATGGCTTTGACGCAGCGCTTCCTCCCATGCCCTCCTGTTGCAGCGGAATAGCCTACGAGGATCCTGTAAGGTTGTCAGGGCCAAGCTGCAGCCCTACAGACATCCTGCAAGTATCTAAAACTGTTCTTGTCTAAAATTAAAGTCAACATCTTCTGATACAAGGCTATTCTTCTTCCTCTGTTCTCTCTCTCTCTCTCTCTCTCTCTCTCTCTCTCTCACACACACACACACACACACACACACACACAGTGTCAGCATTCAAATGACCACAAGTTTGAAATTTCAGTCATTTTTTGTCCTCCCTCTCTCATACCCTAAACATCCTTAGGCTCTCTTACACCTTGCTATTGAATATTACTATTCCCATTGACACTTTCTTAGTTTACAGAGTTTATTCCCTCTCATCTGGATTATTTTGATAACCTCCTACCTCGTCTTTCAAAGCCACGTCTCTCTTTTCTCCAATTCATCTTACACAATGCTGCAAGATTAACTTTCCTGAAGCACAGCTCTGATCATGACATTCCCTTGCTCAGAAAACTTCAGATTAAAAGCTCAAATACCCAAGCCTCCCAGTCACATTTCGGTCCCAGCCCACCTTCCTAACTTCATTCCCCGCTTGGTACTTGGAGTGAAAATGTCTGTGTTTGAGTCCTGGGTCTGCCACTTACTAAACACATAATCTTGGAAAAGTCAATTAAATTCTCTGAGCCTCTGTATTCTTATCTGCAGGATGATAATAATAATAATGATGATGATGCCGTCCACCCCAAAAGGTATAGTTAAAAATGTATTTATGAAAGCTCTATGTAAACTCTCTAAGGACCTATAGCTTTGACTATTCATGAACTCCATGCTCCAATTAAACTCAACTACTCAGTATTCTTCATGCCTTTGTTCATGCAGTTGTTCCTTTTGCCTGGAATGCCCTCCCCTCCCCACACCCATATCCACATGTCCCAATCCTTCAAATCTCAGCTCAAATGTCACCTCTTCTCCAAAGCCTTTCCTAAACCTCCTCTTCCTGGTAAGCTGGAAGTCATCCCTCCTTCCTCTGAACTCCCACAGCACCCAGTGTGTCTATCTTTGCTGATATATCACTTTCTATCTTGCAATTATACAAAGAATAAACCTTCTGTACATGTTTTGTCTCCCCTACTAGAAGATGAACCTATGTTGTATTCATTTTTGTACCCACCACAGTGGCCTTGCCCACAGTGAGTGCTCAATAAATATTTATTGAATGAATGGTTCACCAGAAAATTAATGCATAAATGGAGGAGAAAACTATGAAGGAAAACCCAAAATGAAAGCTTCGGATTACCCGTTAACACTTTGCTCTCCCTTTTCCCTATTATTAATATGACCACAAATACTTGTGATTTGGTTTTAAAATCTCTGTGTTTGTATGTATGTGTGCAGGGATGTGTGCGTACGTATTGATATATAATACACATGTATACTTGCACTTACACCGGTCAGCTTAGGCTAGAATTAGGTTAAGTTAATACTTAAGACTAACAAACGTAAGGTAGATAGCCGGTGGGAAGCAGCCGCATGGCACAGGGAAACCGGCTCGGTTCTTTGTGGCTGTCTGGAGGGGTGGGAAAGGGAGGGTGGGAGGGAGGGAGACAAAGAGGGAAGAGATATGGGAACATATGTATAACTGATTCACTTTGTTATAAAGCAGAAACTAACACACCATTGTAAAGCAATTATACCCCAGTAAAGATGTTAAAAAAAAATACTTAAGGCAAAAATCATATATATTCAAAATTACAAATGGAACACTTTTTAAATCACCCATAAAGTTCAGTACACAGTACAGCAAAAGTGCATATGGTTTTGTACAGTGCCACTGTGAGGGAACAACACATTTCTGTCTCTCATTTCTCACTAAGCAAATTGTTACTTTTTCCTCTCTTTTTTTCTTTTTCGTAAGTTACATGCACTTAGATCTCATTCCACTATGAGTTTCCCTCAAGGCATGGTGCAAAACCTTAAAAATATAGTCCCTGTTCTCCAGGATTCAAAACGTGCCAATGTCACTTTTCCCCTTTCACCTTCTAATGAACATACATATTGTGAGCATTCTCTGTTACGGTCAAACTAATCATCAAAGCTCCCCATCACCCTTCCAAATAACTCTCCTGACCATCTCCTCCTGCTGCCCACTGACTTCTTGTCCAAGGCAATCCACAATGAATGGCCACAGCGATTGCTTAAGTTGTAACGGGCTCATCTGGGGAGCTCTGAAACCATTTTCAAGATTTTGTTCTGTGCTATCTTGCCCCATAAACATCTCTCCATAATTTCAGCTTCTGAAACATTTGCAATGTGCTGCATTTTGTCCAGGAATGTTTTTCTTCTTTGCTTTCCACACAGTATTTAGCACACTGCTGCAAAAGCTGGTGTACTTGGCTAAGGGATCAACTGAAAACGCTTTAAAAGCAAACATCGGTGGAGCGAGAGGTTAAGTGCTCAGTATTCATTCCAGCGGTGTGAGGGCGCTCGTGGACCGCGGACCCAGCCCTCCGCAGTCGCAGGGAGCCAAATGCACTCGTGTCATCTCCTAAGAGATGTCCCATCATTCCCAGACTCTCTGGTCCCAAAAGTTAAATAACTCCGTCTTCCAGACCTTTCTTCATGCCCCTTTGCTAGCTTGGCGTCCTGCGTCTGTCGCCGGCCTCCGTGGAGCCCAGCTGCCTCAGGGCCCGATATTTTTATGCATCTCCTTTTGATTATTAACTACGCTATCCTAAAGTGCCCGGAACATCACGAGCCAGAGAGAAAAACCACACTGGAGTCCTAACTCTCAGGACACACCTTGTTTCTTCAGCTTAATCCGCGGAACCTCGTCCCTGGCGACAGAGCCGATCCCCTCCTCCGCCTGCGGAGCCGGGGCCGGTCCCGACGCCCCCACCCCAGTCCCCGCCCGCCCCGCGCGGCTCCGCACATTCCTCTCGCGTCCGCGGCACCACGTTGGCACCGCTGCCTCGGGCGGTCGCGGCCAGGCCCGCCCTCGCCACTCACCTAGCAGCTCCGCGATGGCACTGAAGGGTCGCGTGTGGCTGCTGGAGTTGCTCTGTAGATAGCGGGGGCTCATCTGGGGGCGAGAGAAGGTCCAGTCCCGCGTGAGGCCTCGGCCCGCCGGGCCCTCCCCGCGCGACCCCCGCAGCCCCGGGACCCGCGCGCGCGTCCGCCCCCTCGGGCCCCCGACCTACCGTACTCAGGCGGATCCCAAAGGCCTGCGGGCCGCCGCCCGGCCGGGCCAGCGCGCTGCCCGGCGCGCCAGGGCCCGCGGGGGCCCCTCGGTACAGGAGCATTTTTTTGGCCGCCACGATACTCGTTTGCCGCCGCCGGACTCCTCGCCCGGCAGTCCCGGACTGGCCCTCGCTCGCTCCCGCTCGCAGCTGGCGGCGGCCGTCCGGGACTGGCCCTCGCTCGCTCCCACCCGCAGCTGGCGGAGGCGGGGCGCGCTCCAGCCACCTGTCCGGGACGGGAGGGGTGAGGCCGGCAGCGCCGCGCGGTGGCCCCGCCCTGTCAGCACCTCTCCCGACCCGCGACTGCTGGGCCGGCCGCGGGGCCGTACAGAAATATGGCGACCTCCTGACAGCCGCTCCTTGATCCCCGCCCCTAATTAATTCTTGGCGTTTGCCATAGGCCAGGCCGCCGAGCGGGAAAGCGCGGGGGGAGGGGGAGGACGCGTGGGGAGGAGCGGGAATGAGGCGAGGGGAGGGAGAGGGTGCAGGGATTTCTGGAACAGAGTCCCAGTTAGGCGGTATGACTAACGGGCAGGATAAGACAAGTCTTACAAGTTCTAAAGACTATAGTTTTGCTATCTGGGGAGATAGCAGGCTCGCGTGATGGGCAAGCATTCGGACTATTTTGCCTCAAATGCCTCCAGAAACAGCCAGAACTTTCCAGAAGGCAATTGGCAAATCAACTTGAAAGCTTTGCAAGCGCGCAGGGAGGCTGTTTATAAAGGAGAAATTGGAATGCACTTAAATACCCCAAAGTAGGGAATGGGTTAGGTTATGCAGTTTCCATAAAATGGAATACTATGCAGTTCTTAAAGGCCGTATTTGTGGATGAAAATTTATTCATGTGGAAAATATTCATGAGGGAATTAAGGAAACAGGAGGTCACCACATATTGTGTAACGTGATACCTTTTTTTATTGGAAAAACAAGTACATTTATACATACATATGCACACACACACACACACACACACACACACACACACACCCTACAATGAGAAACACCTGAAATGATATATTTCAAGATGATATCTCCAGGTCTGGAATTATGAATTTTTTCCCTTTTTTTTTCTTGTTTGTATTTTCTAGTTTTTGTACTATTAAACATACACTTTGATTACAGAGATTTTTTTTAAAAAATATAATGTTCCCTGGTACAGATGAACCATTATTTGACCATTCCTCTGTGATATTTCATATTGTTTTCCATTTATTTATTTTTGGCCAATGAAAAAAGTGCTGCCTCAGACATCCTCATGTACAGATCATGGATTTCTGGTGCAATTATTTCTACAGAATATTGTGTCTAATAGCATGTGTGTGATTTACTCTTAACGAATACTGTAAGATGGAGGCAACTTGCCCTCCCTGAAGCAGTGAGTGATTCTGCCACATTCATAGCTTTGATCTTTCAACTTTCTGTCAATCTTTTGAATAAAAAATACTATCTCGGGCTTCCCTGGTGGCGCAGTGGTTGAGAGTCTGCCTACTGATGCAGAGGACATGGGTTTGTGCCCTGGTCTGGGAAGATACCGCATGCCGCGGAGCGGCTGGGCCCGTGAGCCATGGCTGCTGAGCCTGCGCGTCCGGAGCCTGTGCTCCACAACGGGAGAGGCCACAGCAGTGAGAGGCCCGCGTAACGCAAAAAATAAATACATAAATAAATATAAAAAAATACTATCTCCTTATTGTTCTAATCTGCATTTCCCTTTCAGTGTAGTTGAATATCTTCTCAAATGTTTATTGTATATTTATATCCTTTGAGCATTATTTCCCCCATTGGGTCCTTTGAATTTGTCTTTTTTTTTTTTTTTTGGCGTCTTAAATTTTTTTTTAAATACCCAAAAGTACAAAGAATGATAAAATGAATTCCCAGGTACTTATTACTCAAATTCAAAAACTGAATCACTTTGCTGTACACCTGAAACTAACACAACATTGTAAATCAACTATATTTCAATTAAAAAATTAAAAAAAAACTATCAGGGCTTTTCTATATCTGCTTTATATATTCTTTTATTTTTTTATTTCTGGATTTTAGAGCAAATTTCAAACAGCATGTCATTTTACCCTATATACTTCATTGTCCTCTAAAAATATGGACATTTCTAAGATATACAGCCACAATGCCACTTTTGCACTAAACAAAATTCATAACAGTTCTTTGATGTTCTCTAGTACCCAGCCATAGTCTGATTTCCTCAATTATCTCAAAAAATGTCTTTTTACATTTGGTTTGTTTAAATCTAGATCCAAACAAGAGGCACACATTGTACTTGGTTATGTGTCTTAAATCTACTTTAATCTAAACCAGTCTCCCCTCTTTTTTTCCCTTCATTCTATTGAGTTGTTGAAGAAATCAAGTCCCTTGTACTGTTGAATGTCCTACATAATCATTTGTCTGTTTACTTATCTTTGTTGTTACTTAGGTTGCTCCTCTCATTAGAGGAATAAAGTTGACATAACTATAAACCAGAAATTGGCTCTAAAGCCTTCACTAGATTCCAGTACAAAGTTTTTTAAAACAGGAATGCTCAGAGATGGTGCTATGTACTTCCTATTGCAACACATCAGAAAGTACAGACTGTCTAACAGTCAGTGGTGTTCAGATTGATCAGTGGGTTCAAGCAGAGGCAGCTTGAACGTTCCATTATAAAGTTTCCCATCGATCTTTTACTTTGTAGTTTCATCAATTGATGTTCATTGCCTGAAAAAAATATTTTATTAGGGCTGCAAAACAATGATAAACTAATCTCATCATTTCTTGTAATTTATTAACTGTATCCCTCTGTACAGAATTTCTCCTCATCAACCATGGCTATTTGGTTACTCTGAAATACAATTCACATAGGAAGGGCAGGATAAATGCTTAATTCTTTACTTTTAATTGACAATTCTTAAAGAGTTGGTGCCTGTGTTGGATACTGTGATGTGCCAGCCCATCTCCCATTTCAATAAAGGACTTTTTGCCTGAGGTGCAGAGAGCACTGTTGGAAAGCTGCCTCTGTTAGCCCCTTCAGGGATTGCCACAGGTACAGAGAGTTGCCTCACTCGAGGTCACAAAGTTTTCTGGGGCAGCACACAGTGACTGACCAAAGAAAGGCTATAGAGGCTTGACCATCTCAGCTCAACTTGGGATAATTCGGAAGGGTCATTGTAACTCCAGATCTCTCTGTGGGGTTGGCAGAGGCTGCTGTTAGGCCTACAGTGCAGCTCAACTTTCCCCTCTGCCCAGGACTGCTCCTTCCACAGGTGTTATTCCAAAAGACATCTCTCAATAGGCTTCTTGCATGCTACATTCTGTCATAGAGTTGGCTTCCTGGGGAACTCAAATTACGACACTTGAAACTGAGTGTTGTCCGGGAAAGTCAGCACTTAGATGGGATTTGGGAGCTAGATCTCTCACTGCCCAGTTGGCAAGGAGGACCACATCGCAGAGGGGTAGGTGGATCACAGATAGCCCCCTGCCACAAGGTGGCAGTCCTATTATTGTTAAGACTTTTACCGGGGGGGTGAATTGGGTTGGTATACTGGTAGAAGGGGAACATATGATCTGGTGTGATATATCAAGTATTTGAGAAACAGGGTGAAAGAGTAGCTATAAGACCAGTAGAATTTGGTGGTTATTGAGCTCCAAAGAAGATTAAATTCCCAATGGAGACAGGTTTGCTGTGCCAAAGTCAGGATGCTTCCTGGGAAAGAATAGGACCCTGACATACAGTTTGGGGATATCTAGATGGATGCCACCAAAATCTTGAATCCCCAGATTTCCCTGAACCCTCTGAGCCTGTAGAATTGGCCTGAATTCCCTACTAATAGTCTCCCCACCCCTTACTTGGAGATGATGCAGAGCTTCTCCACCACAAGACAAAATGTACCTTCACTTCCCCTCTTGGCCACTAGGCCTATAACAAGGGTTAAGGCACAGCATGAACATGCTAGGCTTGATAAGGGAGGAAAGTAACTATGCCCCCAGGAGCTGCATGGCCTAGCCTGCATAGATCGGCAGGACCTAGAAAAGTACACATAACATTGGATTCTGAGATCGCTTGATCAAGGGAGCTAGACTATAAAGTTGGAAAAGGAGAGTTTATCAGTGTAGGAACACTCCCCTGGAAAATAGGATTTAATACCCTGGCAAGGACCACAAGAGTTGGTGCAAACTCACTACTAGGACAGCTCCTAGAGGTATAGAAAACATGATGATCCACACTAAGTGAGGTCGAAATGCCAGCATTGCTATGGAAATAGTGGAATAAGGGATGAAAGGATTCAGAAGTGAGCATATTGGAGTGGACATACTGAAAAGACTGCAAAACGCAAACAGAAAAGGCACAGGATACACCATCTACCACGGCTCTGAGAAGCATGCTGCTGACAGCGCTACCGGCACCACTAAGAAATTCAGTGGTGGTTCTCCTCTGTAGGTTCGGCCTGTCCAGAGGAGAGGCCATGAGAGTAGGCTCACTATGGCAGTGGTCATTGTAGAGTTCTGAAAAGACAGAGACCCTATGGCTGAGTGTAACCATCAGAAGTCAGGTGGGTGCAATTATCATAATGAGTGCAAGGTTGGCAGAGAGGTTGGTGGAGAAGCCCTAGGAGCCTGAAGTGCAGTTATGGAAACCATAAATAGGACGTGGCATCCTAGGGGAAGGATAAATGAGCAGGGACAATAAGTGTCCATTCTGTGGTCTTCATCAAAAAATCTAGAAACAATAAATGCTGGAGAGGGTGTGGAGAAAAGGGAACCCTCTTGCACTGCTGGTGGGAATGTGAATTGATACAGCCACTATGGAGAACAGTATGGAGGTTCCTTAAAAAACTACAAAGAGAACTACCATATGACCCAGCAATCCCACTACTGGGTATATACCCTGAGAAAACCATAATTCAAAAAGAGTCACGTTACCACAGTGTTCATTGTAACACTATTTACAACAGCCAGGACATGGAAGCAACCTAAGTGTCCATCGACAGATGAATGGATAAAGAAGATGTGGCAAATATATACAATGGAATATTACTCAGCCATAAAAAGAAACTAAATTGAGTTATTTGTAGTCAGGTGGATGGACCTAGAGTCTGTCATACAGAGTGAAGTAAGTCAGAAAGAGAAAAACAAATACCGTATGCTAACACATATATATGAAATCTAGGGGAAAAAATGGTCATGAAGAACCTAGGGGAAGGTCAGGAATAAAGATGCATACCTACCAGAGAATGGACTTGAGGACACAGGGAGGGGGAAGGGTAAGCTGGGACAAAGTGAGAGAGTGGCAAGGACATATACACACTACCAAATGTAAAACAGAGAGCTAGTGGGAAGCAGTTGCATAGCAGAGGGAGATTTGCTCCGTGCTTTGTGACCACCTACAGGGGTGGGATAGGGAGGGTGGGAGGGAGGGAGACGCAAGAAGGAAGAGATATAGGGATATATGTATAGGTGATTCACTTTGTTATACAGCAGAAACTAACACACCATTGTAAAGCAATTATACTCCAATAAAGATGTTAAAAATAAATAAATAAATGTCCATTCTGGTGAGGTTTTAACCAGCACCCTTCTGTCCGCACCGAGCATCCATAATCTTCCTTGCACAGTGACCCACTGCCATTTCTCCCTCTCAGCCCAGCACAACACTTGTGAAAGCCTTGTTTGGCCCTCACTCTTATTTGGCTCAAGTCTTGGAACTTCTAAAAATGCCCATTTCCTGGCCTTCTTTTAAGGCCTGTGGTCCATCTGTCTCACTTGCTGTGGGGCATTGTGAACGCTGCACTAAGTATTGGCCTGTTTACTACTTGGGGGATTTGATATTTAAACAAAAGCTTTGTGTCTTCCCAAGCACTTGGCCTCCTGATTGTTAACTGGGGTCAGAGGCCTCCTCTCAGCCCCTCTCCAGCTCCCCAAGACAGAGGGGCGAACCGGAGGGGCCCAGGGAACTGTTGAAAGACTAGGGTTTGGTCTCCTTTGGGCCTCGCTGCCACTGTACAGCGATAAGCAGAAGCAGCAAAGGAATCCATACAAATTCCATCACTGTGGCTCCACCGGGCTGTAAACAGGCCATAATGCGAGGTTCCACATGCTTCACCACCAAACAGGCTGCAGTGGCAGCCGACACATGGTGAGGGAGGACTCCAGTGAGCAGATCCTGCCGGTGGGCACAGCATAGGTGCCAGTTGTGAACCCCTGGGCCTTGCTGCAAAATGCAGAGCAGGAAATGCATTAGCAGGGTGTGGTGGGCCCTCTGAAAATCCCTAGCACGCCTCTCTGTGTCTTGGGGCAGAGCTTTAGTCCTCAAGGCCAGCCTCACCTGGTCCAGGGCCTTGGGTTCCAAGCCCTGAACCACCAACATGATCTCTTTTATTTCAGCCTGGTCCAGGCTGACTTCCCCTAGCCACTGTCCCAGGCAAGTGGAGGAGCCTGGAGGGGCCAGGAAGGCACCTCGCATTTCCTCCTGGCGGATGAACCTGTAACAGCTCTAACTGTTCGACGCACGCATGTACTCATTACCGTGCAGGGCACTCCTGGCGCATGAGGGGCATTTCTCCTAGCACCCTTTGACCCAGTCTCTAAGGTCACTTGTCCCAAATCCCTGAATGGATGTTATAGAGAGAGAGCCTAAGAGGAATTCCAGCTCCAGGGCTCTGTGATTCCACCCCCTCTGCTCTTACCCCCAGGACTCCCCCTCACCGGCCTCTTAGGCTACACCCAATTTAGCATCCCACCCCTGCTACAATGTTTGCAGCAGCTCCTCATTGACTATGATAAAGTACAAATTCCTTGGGTGACTTTCAAGGCCCTTCACAATCTAGTCCTGACCTATCCCTTCAGCCTCCATCCTCATTGCTTACTCTCCATGGCAGATATTTTGTTTCTATCGTGATTTCCCTGAAAACACTCTCCCTCCTTCCTCTGCTCTTTCAATAAGGATGCATTCGTGAGCAGGGTAGAGCGGAAAGGGCTTTGGAGCCAGACCTCAACTCAGGTCCCGCTCTTATCAGCTGTGTGACCTTAAGCAGGTCACTCAAGCTCTTCGAGGCTCAGTTTCTTCATCTGGAAAAATGAAGACTTTTTTTTTTGATGTCTTTTTCCATTTGTTTTTTGTGAGAAGCAAATGAGGTAACATATGTAAAGGGCCTACTGCAAAGCCTCTCCCCTTTGTTGAAACAGCTGAACGTAAATAACATCATCCAATGATTAGTTTCAAATATATTTAGAATGAGTAAATGCTGTATATAATTTGGTGCTTTTCTCACTAATCCTTAACAAAAATCTAGTCACTCAGAATTTTTAGTCTGGTGCCAAGTAAATACCCAGTCTCTGCTCAGGCTGCTCCTGGTCTGCATCTTTCTCAGCAGCCTCTCTGCCTCAGTCATAAGAACACAGAAGCCTTTTTATTCTCTTGGCCAAGAGGCATCAGTCAGCATCACCTGGGAACTTGCTGGAAACTCACATTCTCAGCCACCACCACCCTAGACGTAACATTCAGAAGCTCTGCGGGTGGGCCCCGCAATCTGGCTTTTCCCAAGCACCCCTGCTCCAGGAGACTCTGATGCATGCTCAGTTTGAGAACCACGCCTGCTCTGCAGCCTGGGGCTCATCTGAGGCCACGTTCCCTCGGGCTTATCAGTGCTACAGATCCGTCTGCCACCCAGAAAGAGGGAGGCATGACTTGGCAGGAGTTAGACGACTCCAGAAGGGACCAGGCCTTTGACAGGAGGTCCCGGGCGTAACCTGTGCTCTTTGGCCACTGTAGGCTCCCCAGGAGCGGGTTGCTGAGCTCCGCCCGCTGAGCTAGAGCCTCCTCCAGGGCACACGGGGCAGTCCCTGCCACTGGGCAAGTCTTCCCAGGACCAGAGACTCGTGACCTTTAAGCCTACTCAGCACAGCCCCTAAAGCAGTGGTTCTCAAAGTGTGGTCCCCAGACCAACAGCATTAGTACCACCCGGGGACATGTTAGCATGAAAATTCTCAGGCCCTGCCCCAGACCCACAGGTGATTTTGATTCAGGTTCAAGTTTGAGAACCACTGGCCTACACTTTGCAAACGCAAACTAGTTTAACTTCATTTGCTTTTTCAGCTGCCCCATCCTCTCTACTTCTTTCTTCCTTACTACACGGAAGATAAAAAGGGAGACAAAAACATATTGATAGAGAGGGTATACAAAACCCTGTTTCCTAATTAGAAGGAATTCCCTTTCCACTTTACTCTTTGAATTTACCTGTTCTGACCAGTCGTTTCAAATAGGACCCATGGCTGGTCTAACTCGATTTACATTTAGTACTTATTTCTCCAATGGCTTGTTGCTAGTGGTAAAAGCTTTGGCACATGAAATAGAACATTTGGAATACAATATGAATAAGCATTTTTGAACAGAGCTTTAGTTTCATTGCAGCCACTGGCATGATGTGCTTTACAGCTCTAATTTCAGTTCCAGTTGTGAAGACTTGAGAAAGGCAAACAGATTTCAGAAAATAAATAATAAATAAAATAAAGGGCAGAGGTGGGGGAGATATACGCTCCAACTGTCATATCAGTTAGAGATCTAAATAGATCTAGAGAGCTAAATTAGGCAGTTTTATAGCCAGGGGAACAGGGAAACACAGTGCTGGAGCATAATTAAACTGTGGAGCCCTCACCGTGGAAGGAGGGGGCTGGAGGACAGCAGGGTTGACTGAGGGCCTGGATAGGAGAGACCAGGGACGGGAAGGGGCTCTGAGGGAGAAGCCCAGAGGGCAAATCAGGGCCAGGGGCTCAGACCTACGGGCAAGTGGCACAGAGGACTAAAGGACTTCCCTTCCCACAGCGATGGCTCCACAGAGTTCTTGCTGGGAGAGGAATCGGCACTCCCCCACTGTACCTGCCAGTCCGAGGGAGGCGGCAGGAGCAAAGTGCTAAATGGGCCTCCTGATCTCCCTCCCAGCGCCCCCAGGACCGCCCCCCCCCACCAGGTCTGTGCAGCTCCATCCCTCTTCCCAGTCATGGAGAGCGTGGCTGCTTTCCTCCAGCTCAATGCCAGGCATAAGCCCTTCCTACAGAAAGGCACTCTCCTTTCTGGGCTTCGTTGGCTTTTTTTTTTTTTTTTTTTTGGGGGGG
>NW_006784330.1:163646-175160 GCF_000442215.2 Lipotes vexillifer
TTTTTTTTTTTTTTTTTTGCGATATGTGGGCCTCTCACTGTCGTGGCCTTTCCCCTTGCCGGACGCGCAAGCTCAGCGGCCATGGCTCCGTGGCATGTGGGATCCTCCCGGCCCGGGGCACGAACCCGTATCCCCTGCATCGGCAGGCGGACTCTCAACCACTGCGCCACCAGGGAAGCCCTTCCTTCGTTGGCTTTTAAGTGAAATCTTTCTCCTCCTTTCTCTTCCCAGAGTCTCATCAGAAGCCTGAGCGGACCTGCCCCAGGACTGGTACCTCGGTCAGCACAGAGCACACGTGTGCTCTGTGATTGTGATTTCCATGATTTTCCCGTCGTGACAAACCTGGGCCGTACTCCTCCTGGCTCCGACCTGACAAGAATCCCAGAGCATCCCAGGGGAAAGGAGAGGGAAGCTGCAGCTACCTGGAGGGGCTGGAAGGGGGCCCCTATGGTGGGGGGCCGTCTCTCCAGACCAGGCAGGAGTGTGCCCTTAGCACCCGAAGCTGGCTCTCCCGGGAGAGCTCACGGTGCCAGCTGGCCAGCGTGCCAGTTGGTCAGCTGTGAGTCAAGGAGATGTGGTCCCTGGGTACGTGGGGTTCAGAGGGCAGAAGGCACTTGTCTAACCTATGGGCAAAGGACTAGATGAGTAGCTTGTTAGCTCACCCAGGTGGGGCTAGTCCCAGGTGTGTGTGTATGTGTTGCAGATGGGAGGTACTTAAATGGTATGATACACAGGGTTATATGCGTTTGTCAAAGTCATCAAATGGTACACTTAAGATCTGTACATTTCGCTGTATGAAAATGTTACCTAAAACAGGAACTGTAAACAGTGATCTCTAATGCTATGCATGCTGAATTTTTTCGGCAGATGTGTCCTGATGTTTGCAGCTTTCTTTGAAATGCATCCAAAAATTAAATGGCTTGATACATGGATAGAAGAATGGATAAATATGCAACAAAGCAAATATAATAAAATGTAAAATTTAGAATCTAGTTCGTGTCTACGTGAGTGTTAACTGTATCATACTTTAAACTTTTTGTAAGTTTGAAATATTTTCCATAATGGAACAGTGGGAAAAATAATGTTGTATTTGGCATGGAAGTGTGGAAGTTAGTGTCATTCTTAATGATCTAAGCATGCAGAGGTGTTAGACTCTGTCACATCTATATTTAATTCACCAATCTGACCCTTAGGGAAAAAGAGATAGATCTTGGAAAATGACAGGCTATTGTAAATTCAACCAAGTAGTGGTCCTAACCTCTGCCACTGTGCTAGATGTAGGATATTTGCTAGAGCAGATTAGCACAGGCTCAGTCACATGGTATGCTGCCATTAATTTTCTGAATGTGTTCTTTTCTACACTATTCAGAAAAGAGGATCAAAAAATGCTCAGATTCACATGGGACAGACCACAGTGTACATTTGTGATTTTGTTACAGGGCTACGTTGACTCTCTTGCCCTTTGTCGTAATATAGTCCGAAGGGATCTGGATACCCCACAGAACATCACACTGATGCATAAAGAAATCACGTTAATCAGTCTGGATGAGCAAAAAGTGGCTTGCACGTTGGTGGCCTTGGTGATAGACAGTCACAACACGGGAGATAAGTGCTATGATGATTCAGGGGCTTGTCACATCAATACATTTCTTAGGTGTCCACTAAGGCTAGGGGCACACTGAGTAATCCCATCCAAGGTAAAGGACAAATTATGACACTTTGCCCCTCTCACCACAAAGAAGAAAAGTGTACTATCTGCCTGGCCTCTTCAGGTTCTGGAGGCAGTATATTTCTCACTTGGGAATACTGCTCTGCCACATATGCTGGATGATATGAAGACTGGCAACTTTGAGTGGAGGTCAAATCAGGAAGTGCTCTGCAGCAGTCTACACCAGAGTGCAAGCAGCCCTTTTACTTGGCCCTGTGACCAGAGTACCCTATGGTATTAAAGGTCGTAATGGTGGGAAAGGCTGCTATGTGGGATTGATGGCAAATCTCATGGGATAATCACAGTGCAGACTCCTGGAGTTTTGGAGAAAGGCCATGCCATCTTCAGAGAATTATATGCCTTTGAAAAACAACTCCCAGTGTGCTGCTGGGTCCTGGTAGGAACAGAGCAAGCTGATCATGGGACACCAAGAGAGTATGTGGCCACAGCTGCTCATCATGAGCTGGGTTCTGTCTGACCCACCAAATCCTGAGGGCAAATGGGCCTAACAGGAAGCTCTTATAAGGAAGTGATAAATCCAGCACAAGTAGGACCAGAGGAGTCAAGTAGCTATATCAGCAGGTGGCCCAGACTCCCATGTCATCCACCACTATTTCACTAGCATATCTTCCTACGCTCACACTTATGGCATATGGGAATATCCCTCGTGACCAGCTGACAAAAAAGGAAAAAGCCTGAACTTGGTTCATGGGTGGATTGCTATGGCGTGTGGGTGTAAGCTGAAAATGAATGACGGCCACACTGCAGCCCCACTCATGATGGCTTTGAAAGAAGGTGTTGAGGAATAACTCTGAAGGACCATTCGAGTTGAGACTATCTTTGGGCCTGCAACACAGCTCTACTCGCTCTGCTCACTCCTGCTTCCTTCTCCCTTCCATAGGTGCTGATCCAAAGGTTAATTAATATGCTGCTTACTAACACCATCTCAGAGTCCACTTCCTACTACAACAGTGCCCTTCTTTTCAAACTTCTTGACTTCTCAGTTTGTAAGACCTCTTCGTATATTAGGAATATTAACTCTCTGTTACATGTGTTGCAGATATTTTCTCCTAGTCTGTCTTTTGCCTTTTAACTTTGCTTACAGTGTCTTTTGCAAAACAAATAATTTAGATTCATTTTATAATTGAATCTGTTAATCTGTCCCTACACCTACCAAAAGATAATGACTTTGATGTATAGCTATTAACCTGAAAGGGTAACCATGGTGTATTGTTAAGAGATAAAAGCAAGTTGCAGAATAATATATAGAGCAGCATTTATCAAACTCTTCTGATTATAGAACTCATTAAACTTCTTTGAAAGCTCACATTCAATAAGTTTAGGGTGGGGCCCAGGGATCTGTATTTTAAAGACAAACAAAGCGAGTCTATGATCGGATTCATTTTTTTAGAAATTTTTTGAGACTATTTTTTAGAGCGGTTTTAACTTCACAGCAAATTGAGAAGAAGGTAAAAACTTTTCTCATATACTGCCTTCTTCCCACATATGCACAATCTCCCCCATTATCAACATCCCCACCAGGGTGGTGCATTTGTTATAGTTGATGAACCTATGTTGATACGTCATCGTCACCCAAAGTCCATGGTTTACATTAGGGTTCACTCTTGGTGCTGTACTCTGACACGTAACCATCTTTGCAGTATATCATACAGAGTACTTTCCCTGCCTTAAAGATTCATTTGGATGTAAAATATCACTCCATGTTTGTAAAGAAAATAAGGGGAGAAGTAAGTCTCTATTTGTGTGTGTGTACATACTATATGAGCATAGAGAAAAGTGCATAAGGATACACCTCAGATTAATGTCGTTTTTCCAAGTGGAAGGAACTAGAAAAAATAAGGAAATTATGTCTTTATATACTTTTTGATTCTTATTGCAACGGGTATTAACTAACTATAACGTTTTAAGAAATCCAGTAAATATTAAAGCCATTTCAAATTGCCTTGTTATCTTTTGAGAGAATACTGTGAAGAAGAAAAAGAAGCATTCAGAAGAGTTGTCTTAATTCTTAGCTAAGCGTTCTCTGCACGCTCCACCACAATATCAGGAATTTCCCCTCTATTAGGGCAGCGAAACCTGGCCAGTGGTGGATGAGGTTTACATCTAGGTGACCATGAAATGGTTAACAGAATTTCTATGTTGTTAAAATTTTGGTTCACACCAAAAATAGTTTATACAGGTTGTGTAACAGCTGCTGTTGCAATTATGTCTAATGGAAGGTTTTGATTCACACCAAAAACACTTACATGTGTTTTGAGTGGCTAAAACTTCTGGTTTCCAAGGAACTAACTACACAAGTCTCCCCGCTAGGGACTCTGAAATCATCCTTCTTACTTTTGCCTGGTTCACTGCCTTGGAAACATTCAAAACAGATTGCTGATCTGCTTCTAGGCACTGAGATTTTGAGACTTGCTTGTCCCTTTTATTCAGAAAAAATGTTTTTCTGATTATACAAGTAATTACATGCTCACTGTAGAAAATTTGAAAAAGACAGAAAAGTATAAAAAGAAACAAGAATCACTCATAACCCTACCACCCAGAGGCAACCACTGTTAATCTTTTGGCATATTACCTTCCAATTTTGTTTCCGTGAATTTTTCATGTATTTGAGCCCATCCTGGGCACATAATTTCATATGCTGCTTTTATCATGTAATGTGATAAAATAAGCAATTTCCAACAAACCATACTTTTACAAGATTCCATTTATATAGATGTGCTCTGATCTACTTTACGATTCCCCTTTCATTCAACATTTAAGTTGTTTTTATTATTTTGCTATCTTAAGTAACATTGAAGCTTTTACCTTTAGGTATGTCTGAATTTGAAACCATTGCCCATTTCTAATGCTGATGAAGGTGTTGCCTAACTGCTATACTCCAGTAAGGTACTTAGAACTTTTCACGTTGTAATCATCACAGAGACTTCCAGGATATCTTAAGCCCATCAGCTGAGAGGCAGCTCTCCTGAAAATAGGGGACAAGGAAATAAATGAAATCATAGTTCCAATGACAGAAAGGACAAATGTGTTATCTTAAAACCCAAATATACTGAAATTCCCTAACAGTGACAACAGTGGTATCCTTTGTATTCAGCCACAACTCCTATGTATCTACTTCTGCGTTGTGCTTTGTTCTTATCTGAAGTGTTCAGTCAAAAACGACAACAACAAACTTTTCCTTTCTGTTTGTTCTGGAAAAGCCCTTACAAAGGGAGGAGGGCCAAAAGACGCCTTGTCGAGTTGAGCCGTGTGTTGCTAGCTAAGCTAATGCCATAAAAGAGATTTCGCTAAAACAGTTTTAAAAAAATCATGCTGGCAATTTAATTAGGACTAAAGACCCGTGAGGTTTGGAAGGACATAGATTTTCTCATTCTAATTTCACACCTCTTCAAGCTCTTCTCAAAAATAAGACTATAGTTGCTTTAAAATACTCCAGAAAAAGAAGTTTGGCTGTGTGAAAAAATAGATGAAACAGCATTAGTGAAATGCTGATAATTCTTGAAACTAGATGACAGGTATGGGTTATATTATTCTCTCTATTCTTGGGTATGTTTGAAAATTTCCATAATAAAGGAGAGAAGACAGACAGAGAGACAGATACAGAGAGAGAGAAATGGAGAGAGAGAGAATATTAAAAGACATCTAATAATTAAAAGTAAAAATCAAAAAGAAAAACCATAAGACCCCTATGCAAAAGGTAACATTTAATCTTGTTTAATTTGGAATTTTCTCATCTGTAACTCACTTTCTACAATAGCTACATAAGCAGTTTGAAGGGGGCACATTTTGAATATGTAGTTTCTCACCTATAATAATTTAGCTATTTGTGATGAACAGGAATCCTTTTGGTCCCTATATAATTGATGAATTGATATTGCATTGGCTTAGAAAGTGTACTTTGATTAATTACTACTGCCTTTCACACCTTGCAGAAGGGAAAGGTAGGTGAATGTGACTGACGTCATTTTTCAAAGGCCAACTAGCCTCACTATCATCTGCTGAACACACAAAGCAGATGTCCCAGAAGCATGGACAAAGCATGGCCTTTGAGTTGTCTGTGACACATGGCCTCCTTTCGATGCTGACTCCCTTAGTAGAACCAGTTATTCTACCCAGTTTGTCCAAGTGTCTATCCCAGCATCCGGCATCTGACATCATGATATATCCCTCTCTCTATATATATATATATCCCTCTTTTTCTTCCCCTCTAGAATGCCAGCTATTTTGAAGTCAGGACTGTGTCTTATTCAGTTTTTGTTTTCATAGTACCTGGTACAGTCTCTGGAAATGGGTAGGGAGCATAAATGTATGTTAAATAAACA
Source organism: Lipotes vexillifer (assembly GCF_000442215.2). Classification (NCBI taxonomy): domain Eukaryota; kingdom Metazoa; phylum Chordata; class Mammalia; order Artiodactyla; family Lipotidae; genus Lipotes; species Lipotes vexillifer. The sequence continues at coordinate 169,698 of NW_006784330.1, forward strand.
AAGGAATAAATATACGCAACGACTGGAACAGATGGAGGATTAGGATCTAGCTTATATATATTAGTTGTTACAATCTTCAGAAAGTTCCTTAACCTATATGAGTCTCAGCTACAAAATGGGGATGACAATGCCAAGCTTTCATACTTCACAGTGTTATTGCTAGACTCAAAATCAACTTAAAGGGCTTCGCTGGTGGCGCAGTGGTTGAGAGTCTGCCTGCCGATGCAGGGGACACGGGATCGTGCCCCGGTCCGGGAAGATCGCACATGCCGCGGAGCAGCTGGGCCCGTGAGCCATGGCCGCTGAGCCTGCGCGTCCGGAGCCACTTAAAGTAACGCATATGAAAGTGTTTTAGAAACCAAAAGGAGGGAAGGCCACCTGTGCTGTGTTAAGGAGAGAGGCTGTATAGCATGGTGTTTATGGCTGTTATCGTTGGGTTACTGTGAGAATAAAATGAGGTGATATAGGTAAAATACTTGGCAAGGTACCTGGGACAAAGTAACCTTTCCAGAAATGGAAACAGGGAAGATGAAAAGGTCCATGCAGTGAGGGTGGTAGAACTATATGGGAGCTGGCAAAATGGACCAGATGTCCTTTAAAATGACCACTTGTCCTCTCTGATGCTAAGGAGAGCAATTTAGAATCCTCTAATGCCTCAATAACATCAAACCCTCACACAATCTCTGTGGCTAGCTGGTGCCCTCACTGGGTCTGACAGTGGCCCCTCCAGGTGTGCATATATATGTATGTGTGTATATGTTTGTGCGTGTGTATCTGTATATATATGTGTATTTTTAGGAATGTATGTGTGCTGGGCCTGAGGACAGCGCCAGATGAAGCACACGTCTCTGCGTTTGCCTGTGTGTGTATTTGTGTGTGTGTGTGCCCCTGTATGGGCATGCCTGTATGTGTCTATGTATACATGTGCTATGCATGTGTGCTAGTATTTGTGCATATGTTTGTATGGTGTGTATTTGTATATGTCAATGTGTATATTTGTGTATGTATGTGTATCTTGATCAGAGCTGGTCACCTCGGCTGATCTGAGTGGAAGGGTGACGAGGGGCTGCTGGCCCTGCGGATCCCGGGCTGGATTAGGCGGCAGCCCTGTCAGCGGGGCTGCGGAGTGGGTGGTGAAGCACTGGCGTGGAGGCTGGGGGAGGATTCTCAGCGTGGCAGGCAAGCCTAGCTGAGGCAGTGCTGAGCGCAAGGCAGAAGCCAAGGAGCAGAACATTTGGAGGTCAGGAGCTGCGGAGAGAAAAAGGGGAAGTCACAGGCTGGTGAGAGCCTTTTGTGCAGGAACAGGTCTTGTCCTGGGACCTTCCACTGATGGACATGGGGGAGAAAGGGAGAAACAGCAGAGTGCCCAGAGCCCAGAGGGGTCAAGAGTCACATCTGCAGCACTTTCCAATGTCTACAGAGCTCTCACAGAATAGCACCCTGGGAATTGGAACCTAATGCTAATGAAACTGGATATGACACTGAGGGCTCAAAGCACATTTCACTTCAGTGGGATGCTGAGCAGAGGTGCAAAGTCACCCTCTCTGGAAAACAACTTCAACCTAAGGATAATTGTAGCTCCAAGAGCCATACATTCGAAGAGCCCAATCAGCCCTTTCCCTCAGTTCATCTGTGGATGATTTCACTGTTGCACTTTATTTCAGAGACCTGAAAACCTTATTTAAAAGCTGAAAACATTATTGAACTTCCAAGTCAGAGATTTGTGCCTGCCTCATTTTAGATTATATATGACACCCAAGAGAAAAAGTAGCAAAGAACTCAAGGAACATTAAGTTCTAACTTTAGTTGGAAGGTGAGGAAAGTTGTTGGTGATAAGGGGTCCTTTATAAAAAGATTTTTGTTTGTTTGTTTTGCGATACACGGACTTCTCACTGTTGTGGCCTCTCCTGTTGCGGAGCACAGGCTCCGGACGCACAGGCTCAGTGGCCATGGCTCACGGGCCCAGCCGCTCCGCGGCATGTGGGATCTTCCCGGACCAGGGCACGAACCCGTGTCCCCTGCATCAGCAGGCGGACTCTCAACCACTGTGCCACCAGGGAAGCCCCAGTAACTGTGTAAATTTGGATAAGACACTAAATCTCTCTTGGCCAGAATTTTCTCATTTGTAAAATGAAGGAATTGGATTAGATGATCTTTAAGAGCCCGTCCAGCTCTTTTTAGGGAAGCCCTAAAAAGATTTTTTTAATGTCCATAATGTCACCTCCCAGATAATTTGCATCGGAAAAAAAAGTAACTCATATACATAGTTAGAAAGTTCAAACACAGCCAGGTAGGTTATGAAAACTGGAAGCCTTCCCTTCCACCAGCACCTCTTCCTGAGGATGACTACTTTTTATCAGTTTCTTATAGTTCTTCCCAGAAAAACAATACTCATTTTACTCAACCCCTCAGCACCGTTTGTCTTATAGTTGATCACCCCCTCCTCCCGAAAATGTTTATTCACTTAGCTTCCAGGCCTCCACACCCCTCTGTTCTCTTCTTTCCTCCTGAGAGGCACCTTTTCAGTCTCTTTTGTTGGTTCTTTCACCTTTCCCACACACCCTTGCCCAAAGCAAACTTGCTAAGTGTCCATCATCAGATGAATGGATAAAGAAGATGTGGCACATATATACAATGGGATATTACTCAGCCATAAAAAGAAATGAAATTGAGCTATTTGTAATGAGGTGGATGGACCTAGAGTCTGTCATACAGAGTGAAGTAAGTCAGAAAGAGAAAGACAAATACCGTATGCTAACACATATATATGGAATTTAAGAAAAAAACTGTCATGAAGAACCTAGGGGTAAGACAGGAATAAAGGCACAGATCTACTAGAGAATGGACTTGAGGATGTAGGGAGGGGGAGGGGGAAGGGTAAGCTGTGACAAAGCGAGAGAGAGGCATGGACATATATACACTACCAAACACAAGGTAGATAGCTAGTGGAAAGCAGCCGCATAGCACAGGGAGATCAGCTAGGTGCTTTGTGACCGCCTGGAGGTGTGGGGTAGGGAGGGTGGGAGGGAGGGAGACGCAAGAGGGAAGAGATATGGGAACATATGTATATGTATAACTGATTCACTTTGTTATAAAGCAGAAACTAACACACCATTGTAAAGCAATTATACTCCAAAAAAGATGTAAAAAAAAAAAAAAAGATGATATTCTGCTTCTGTGTAACCTGGGACTAATAAATGCAGAAATAGCCATATCCGGCTCTAATGAAGACCATTGCATTCTGAGTCCAAAGGCTCACAAGCTATCTATGGTACATTGTTTTCAAAGATGACCATGATAATCCCTCCAGTCCTGCAGGCGCATTTCTGAATTTGCTGCTCCTCCCACCAAACAAGAGTCTATTTTCTTTGTCCTTGAATCTAGGCTGGCTCTGTGACTGGATTTGACAAATAGAATGTGGCAGAAGTCATGCACAATTTCTGAGACTAGGCCTAAAAAGGCAGTAGTAATTTTCACTGTTGCCCTTTGGGGAGCTATCCTACTGGAAAGAGAAGCTACATGAAAGAAAACCAAGACATGCCACCCAAGAATCAGAACCAAGATCCCAGGCATGTGAGTGGGGCCATCTTGTGTCCTCCAGCCTCAGCTGAGCTGCCCCAGCTGACACCATGTGGAGTAGAGGCAGCCTCCTGAGCCCTACCTGAATTTCTGAGCCTCAACATGGTGAGCAAATAAATGGTCTCTGTCACTACATTTTGGGGTTTTTTGTTATGTAGCAATTGATAACTGAAACAATAGTGCAAAGAATCCATATTCAACCAACTGAACATTACTCTGACTCCTACAAGCTATGGCCCATAGGTGCACGTCCACCCATGTTATCACAGCTAGCCAGACAAGCCTTGAAAAAAGGAGGAATCATTTTCAATTAGTGCAGACAGCAAACAGAATGACTTTTCAGTCAACCTGCGCTCTTCAAAGTAATCAAAGACAAGTTCTTAAAAGTCCAAGATCTCAAAAATACTTTTTGATGAGTTCATTATATTCTGTTTAGTCCAAGTTAGAGGTAAAAATAGCACATTAACCAGGGGCTGTGCTGGGCATATTACCGGTCCCAACACATCCAATCCCACAACAACTCACTTTAAATAATTAATGTTATTCCCATTTTACAGATAAGAAAACTGAGACCTAAGTTAACTAAGTCATGCTCGAGGTCACACACACAGCTGGAAAAAGTTGGAGGAGAGAATTGTATTCAAGTTTTCTAACTTCAGCTATTCCACGCTCTTAACCAGTATGCATTTTACTTCTCATTCATTAAGAAGGTCCTTAGGGTGTCAAGACTGTGCTATGGTGAAAGGTAGGTCAGGGTGGAGGGAAAGGAAGAATCATAGCAGCCTCACCTTGCCCCTCCCCACCATTGTCCTCACTGCCCACTCCCATCCCTAATGCCAGATGGAAAATTCACTGTCTCACCTTCTGTATACAAACTAAAACCCACAGTTACATTGGGCCCAGGAAACCATTGATCTACCAATCCTGTAATCAATCAGACAGAATTCAAGTGCTTATGTATACTAGGAGACATGTATAAGAATATTCACGGTAGCACTGTTTTGTGACAGCCAAAAACTAGAAACAGCCAGAATGTCCATCAAGTTAGAATGGACAAATTGTGATATATTCATATGATGATGTAGTATACAACAATAAAAGTGTACCAACTGCAGCTATCTGCAACAACATGGATGAATCTCACAAACAATGTGAAGTAAAAAAGATAGTCACAAAATAATACAATTGCAAGTATATAAAGTTCAAACATCTGTAAAACAAAACTGTGTTGTTTAGAAATGCTTATATGTAAGATAAACATATAAAAAAAGCAAAGAAATGATGATCACAGTGGTCAGAATAGGAGTTACCTCTAGGATGGGTGGAAGAATGGCATCAGTGGGGTGGGGGGCATGGAGGCAGGAGAAGCGAGGGAGTCGGGGTTACCAAGGGATTCTATTTCTTGTCCAGGGTGGTCATTATATGGGTGATAGCTTCATAAATGTTCTTTTAAATAGCAGTTCTCTTTTTAATGTTTCTGTTTTATTAATGAAGTAGAAAGCAAGGTCACCAGCTGGGATTGAGGATGAGAGAGGAGGTACTGAAGATTTGAGAAGAAAACAGTATGAAAGAAACAAAGACATTGAAGAGTGAACAGAATTGGGAAATATAGTAGTATTTTTCTTATTCTTCTAAGAAATCGTTTCAATTTCTCCTGATTTATTATGCTTTTTCTCTCATATGTAATGTTATTTTATTAACTTCAATATACTATACTATCAATATATGTAGTTAATCTAACACTTACATTGTAATGTTATTTAACGTATAAGAATTAATTTGAAAAGCATTACTGTCATTAAAATACATGACTAAGATGATAGTCAAGGGCTTCCCTGGTGGCACAGTGGTTGGGAGTCCGCCTGCCGATGCAGGGGACACGGG
>NW_006784330.1:175220-176140 GCF_000442215.2 Lipotes vexillifer
GCGCGTCCGGAGCCTGTGCTCCACAAATGGGAGAGGCCACAACAGTGAGAGAAAAAAAAAAAAAAAAAAAAAAAAAAAAAAAAAAAAGATAATAGTCAAAATACATTAGAAAAAAAAAAATGGTAATAGTCAAAATACATTAGCTATTTATTATTTCACTTTGAGCTTTAGAAAAGCTGAAGTAGTTTATATTTAGGCAAAAATACACAGAATTCACACAGGGCTTGTATGGTGGCTTTTTATTCTTTTTCTTTCAACTTTTTACACCAAGCATCTTTAGTATTACATCCTACAATTCATAATTATTTAAACAGATATAGGTATTATTACCTCTCTATTTTATTAAGTCTTAAAATCATTTTTTTAAAATCAGAAAATATATTCACATTGAGGATCATAACACAAAATATTAATGTTGATTTTTTAAAGTATTAGAGAATAATTACATTCTTAAACATGACTCCGAAAATTTAAATGGAAATAGTAACTCTATATAATTCTACAATACTGCGTGAGTTTTTATATGAAGCAATTTATAAAAACAATTATTTAAATTATAATACATCTTTATATATCTTTATATTATAATACATAGTTTCAACTACCAACTTACATAATGTAAATGTAGTAAATTTAAACAATTACCAATTGCTGCAGCTCAGCTTGCACTATCTGCCATACCAGTTGTGGGCTTGCTGCTAAGTCATAATTATAAAAGTAACTGAATGGTGACCTGAGCAGAAATGGCAGAGTAAGGACCTCTGAAAATTCTCTCCTCCATAAAACCAATGAGAATGCTATAAAAAATGGTCAAGGTAAATTTTCTTATAACTCTGGAAATTAGTCAAATGCTTGAAACAATCCAGGGAGCATTTATTCATGAAAAATGGCTGAATTTCATTAAGAACAATGAGCGTCGT
>NW_006784330.1:176150-201168 GCF_000442215.2 Lipotes vexillifer
TTATCCTGCCCCATTGCCAACCCTCTTTCCTCATCACCATGGTAGCCTTCAAAACCAACAGTCTCACCATCTCAATGAAAATCAGCTGCCTAGTGGCCAGCTGGAGCAGGTAGATGGGGTCGAAGCTCCTATAAAGCTGCATGGCCAGATAACTGTCATTATTTGCCCTGTCTGAGAGTTCCCTGTGCTATAAGCCCTCAAAAGGCTTCTCTCTACTTGACCTGACTCTGATCTCATCCAGTATGAAAAGCCTTTTCCCTGGGAGCATTTGTCAAAAGCCATCAGTGGTGATTGTTCAACATAACAGTTGCCTGAGGCAGCGACAAGAGTTGGGGCAAACTGTTCAAAAACTTAAAAAAGAAAAGTTGGAGGGCTTCCCTGGTGGCGCAGTGGTTAAGAATCCACCTGCCAGTGCAGGGGACATGGGTTCAAGCCCTGGTCCGGGAAGATCCCACATGCTGCAGAGCAACTAAGCCCGTGCGCCACAGCTACTGAGCCTGCGCTCTAGACCCTGCGAGCCACAACTACTGAGCCTGCATGCTACAACTACTGAAGCCCACTCGCCTAGAGCCCGTGCTCCGCAACAAGAGAAGCCACTGCAATGAAAAGCCCGCGCACCACAATGAAGAGTAGCCCCTGCTCGCCGCAACTAGAGAAAGCCTGCGCGCAGCAACAAAGACCCAGTGCAGCCAAAAAATAAATAAAAATTTTAAAAATTTTAAAAAAGTTGGAGAAATAGATGTACAAGGGAGCTTTGAAGAGTATCTATATTCCTGGGAATCTAAAAATTCATGCACGTGTGTAGGGCCGTGTACATGTCCAGGGCTGTGCAATCCCAAGGAAAGACCTGAGAAGACTGTAAGTTCTCACCTCTGGCTGACCTTGAGGCTCTGCATAAGCAGGAAGTGAAGCCCTGGCTGGGTATCAAAAGTATGCCCCAACATGCACATAGAGCCCCATGGCAAAGGCTGGGAAACTTATTGTTTCCAGGCATTTAGGGAACTCATTCACCAATGACTACCTGACCACTGAGCTAACTGAGCAGAGACTCCAGTGGCCACACATAACAAAGAATATAGACTTTACAGAATTAGTTCAGAAAAGTCGCTAAACAAACAACAAATCCTGTGGAGGGAGGGATCTAATTTCCAGAGTTGCCACATTATATTATTTAAAATGTCTAGTTTTCAACACAAAAAAATGAGGCATACAAAAAAAGGATGGCTCATACATAGAGTAAAAAGCAGTTAATAGAAACAGTCCTTGAGGAAGCCCAGGCAATGGATTTCCTAGACAGACTTTAGACTATTTTAAATATATTGAAGTAACTAAAGCAAACTATGTTTAAAGAACTAAAAGAAAGTATGAAAAGGATGTTACACCAAGTACACCATAGGATCCAGCAATTCCAATCCTAGGTATATATACCCAAGAGAAATAAAACATTTTGTCCATACAAAAACTTGTGCATGAATGTTCATAGTAGCATTATTCATAAGAGCCCAAAGTGGAAACAACCCAAATGTCCATCCACTAATGAGTGAATAAACAAAATATATTATAGCCACACAATGGAATATTTTTCAGTTATCAAAAATAAATGAAGTTCTGATATATGTGATAACAAAGATAAATCTTGAAAATAATATGCTAAGTGAAAGAAGCCAAAAACAAAAGACCTCATATTTGGGCTTCCCTGGTGGCGCAGTGGTTGAGAGTCCGCCTGCCAATGCAGGGGACACGGGTTCGTGCCCTGGTCCGGGAAGATCCCACATGCCGCGGAGCAGCTGGGCCCGTGAGCAATGGCCGCTGAGCCTGCGCGTCCGGAGCCTGTGCTCTGCAACGGGAGAGGCCACAACAGTGAGAGGCCCGTGTACCACAAAAAAAAAAGAAAAAAAAAGACCACATATTTTACGATTCCACTTATATAAAATGTCCATAACAGGGAAATCTGTAGAGAAAGAAAGCGGGTTAGTGGTGGTTAGAGTTGGGGTATGGAAAAGGGAATGGGGAGGGGAATGCTAATTGGTATGGGGTTTCTTTGAGGGGCAAAGAAAATGTTCTAAAATTGTGGTGATGGTATGTGAATTATATCTCAATCAACAAAATAATAGTAATAATTACATGGGCAGAACCCTCAACAAGGTCAGGGTTTCTTGGAATGCCATAAGTAAAAACAGGGCTTTAGATACCAGGGCCTTCTTGCAACTGACTGCCAGTGTAATGCCAATTTCCACCAATACCACCGCCACCATCCCAAGATTGGAAAGAGATTCTGGCTCAGGGCAGAGCTGATAGCTTTCAAAAAGTATTTCTGCTAATCATTACCTATTATGAAAGGGTAAGTTATAGAGTCTCACTAAGGAAAGGGGAAGTACACCCTTTCAGAATTGTAGATTCTAGTCATTTCTTTGTTAATCCTAGAGCTGTAGAGTCTTATGGCTTCACTGGATCAGCCCAGCCAGCCTTGGCAGGTAAAGTATAGTCATCTTTACCAGTGGGGCTGAGGCCCAGGAGACAGTAACTTGCCAGAGTTAGCTGTGTGCTGTGGAGTGGAGAGTGCCAGGGTTCAGCTGAGTCCAGAGTGAGCTAGGATTTGGATCTTGGTTCTCTGCTAACTGCTTGGGAAAAATAGATGTTTTCAAACAGTTCAGTAGAAACTGGCCCCTAGGCAATGAGCCCTATGGGAAATGAGAGGAAGCTTTTAGACCAAAATGGATAAGAACAAAGGGAAGAAAAGCATATTTTTTGTTGTAGCAGGAAGAACCCTAAATAGTTGGGAGACATGAGTTACAGTCCAGCCACATGAACTCGGGAATGCCATAGTACTTTTCTGGGCCTACTTCCTCATAGGTAAAGAAAGCAGGCTGAATGGATTATATTAGTTTTTTCTCCAACATGTTTCAGGGAACTCTAGGATGTCATTATGGACTAAATTGTGTCCCCCCGCCCTCCAGATCTATTTGTTGAGGCCTTAATCTTCCATGTGACTGTCTGTGGAGATAGAGCCTACAAAGAGGCAATAAAGGCTGAATGAAGTAATAAGGGTGGGGCCTTAATTCAATAGAACTGGTATCCATATAAGAAGAAGAGACACCAGGTCTCTCTCTCTCTTCCCTCCCTCCAAGAGTGCACACAGGTGAAAGGCCATGTGAGGACACGGTGAGAATGGGGCCATCTACAAACTAGGTAGAGGGTTCTCACTAGAAACCAACCCTGACGTCACCTTGTTCTTGGACTCTTAAGCCTCCAGAACTGTGAGAAAATAAATTGCTGTTGTTTAAGCCACCCAATCGGTGGTATTTTGTTATGGCAATCTGAGCTAATACAGGTATAGTTATAGGTGTATCAGTTTATAACATTTTATTTGACTTAATTTTTTTTTTTTTTTTTTTTTTTTGCGTTACACGGGCCTCTCACTGTTGTGGCCTCTCCCGTTGCGGAGCACAGGCTCCGGACGCGCAGGCTCAGCGGCCATGGCTCACGGGCCCAGCCGCTCCGCGGCATGTGGGATCTTCCCGGACCAGGGCACGAACCCGTGTCCCCTGCATCGGCAGGCGGACTCTCAACCACTGTGCCACCAGGGAAGCCCCTATTTGACTTAATTTTTTTAAAGTTTCTTTTAAAAGCTTAATAAAAGTCACGGATACAGTTATGTGTCATATGCCAACAGTGTTAGAGACCTCTGATTTTTATTAAATTCTGCTGCCAGGTTAGCTCATTTTTGAAAAGACCTTTGAATAAAGCTTCTTTTCCTATCAGCTTAAATGAAGAGTATAAGCCTATTTCAGAGTAAGCTGTTTTAAATGAGTGAGTCACTAAGCACAGATTTAAGGAGAGGGGATATAGACCCTGCCTCTCAAATGGTAAAAATGTGAAATAATTTGCACACATCTTTTTAAACCACCACAATTTTATAAATATTATTCTGGGTGAATCAGTATTTTCTCAAAACTGTGCAAACAAATACAATAATAAATTCATTCCTGCACCTGAAAAAAAGAACCTTGCAATAGAGCAATTTTACCAATGATAATAGATATATCATAAATAGAAGATTAATGAAATGAATCCAGGAATGTATTCAAAACCATTATATCATGACCCAGAAGGATTTACACAAGAAATTTGAGATAATCAACACAAAAGAAGCCTCTTACATTAACTGTGGTAATTGCTAGATGGTGAGAATATGTAATTTAATTTTCTTATTTTTGCTTTTTTATATTTTCTAATTTTAGTGCAGTGCATATGTACTGCTTCTACAATAACAAAAGGTTATACACTTTTTGTTTGTTTGTTTGTTTTGGTTTGGTTTTTTTTGCCACACCACATGGCATGCAGGATCTTAGTTCCCCGACCGGGGATCAAACTTGTGCCCCCGGCAGTAGAAGCGCAAAATCTTAACCACTGGACCGCCAGGGAAGTCCCTATAAAATTTTTAAAAAGACAATCTGGGAGAAAACGGATACAAAATTTATATCAGATAAAAGGCTAATATTCCAAATACATGAAGAATTTTTAAATAGAGAAATAGAAGACCAGAAGTTCTATAAAAATTGTTAAAAAAGACACTTATAAAAAGAGGTTAAAATGGCACTTAAACATATTAAAATGTGTTCAACTGAACTCATAAGAGAAATTCCTTTTATTTACTTATTTAGAAAAGAATTTTAGAGCAGTTTTAGTTTCACAGCAAAATTGAGGGAAAAGTACAGAGATTTCCCAAATACCCCTACACCTGTACAACCTTCCACATTATCAACATCCCATATAAGAGTAGTACATTTATTATGATTGATGAACCCACAATGACAAATCATAATCCCCCAAAGTCCATAGATTACATTACAATTGGTGTTGTATATTCCACATCCTCATCAGCATTTGGTGTTATCAGTGTTCTAGATTTTGGCCATTCTGATAGGTGTGGAGTGTGTAGCAGTATCTCACTGTTATTTTAATTTACATTTCCCTGATGACATATGATAGAGCACCTTTTCACATGCTTATTTGTCATCTGTATGTCTTCTTTGGTGAGGTGTCTGTCAAGGTCTTTGGCCCATTTTTTGATTGGGTTGTTGGTTTTCTTATTGTTGACTTTTAAGAGTTCTTTGTGATTTTGGATAACAGTCCTTTATTAGATGTATCATTTGTAAATATGTTCTCCCTGTCTGTGGTCTATCTTTTCATTCTCTTGATATTGTCTTTTGCAGAAGAGAAGGCTTTAATTTAATTCAGTTTAACTTATTTCTTTCATGGATCATGCCTTTGGTGTTCTATCTAAAATTTTACTTCCATACCCAAGGTCATCTAGCTATTCTCCTATGTTATCCTCCAGGTGTTTTATCATTTTGCTTTCCATGTAAGTCTATGGTCCATTTTGTGTTAATTTTTGTGAAGGATGTAAGATCTTCATTTTCTTTGCATGTCCAGTTTTTCCAGCACCTTTTGTTAAAAGACTGTCTTTGTTCCATTGTATTGTCTTTGCTCCTTTGTCAAAGATCAGTTGACTATATTTATGTGGGTCTACTTCTGGGCTCTCTATTCTGTTCCAGTGATCTATTTTACTGTTCTCTCACAAATATCACACTGTCTAAATTACTGTACCTTTAATACTAAGTCTAGAAGTCAGGTAGTATCAGTCCTCCGATTTGGTTCTTCTCCTTCAATATTATTTTGGGTAGTCTGGGTCTTTTGTCTCTCAATATGAACTTTAGAATCAGTTTGTCGATATCCATAATGTAACATGTTGCAATTTTGATTGATATTGCATTGAATCTATAATCAAGTTGGGAAGAACGGGCATCTTGACAATGTTGTATCTTGCAGTCCGTGATCATGGAATATCTCTCCATTTACTTTGTGCTTCTTTGATTTTATTCATCAGAATTTTGTAGTTTTCCTCATACAGATCTTGTGCATATTTTGTTAGACTTATAAGACTAAGTATTTCTTTTTAAGGGGTACTAATGTAAACGGTATTGTTTTTAAATTTCATATTCACCTTGTTCATTGCTGTTATATAGGAAAGCATTTGACTTTTGTATATTAATCTCGTATTCTGCAACTTTGCTATGATTGCTCTTTAGTTCCAGGAGGTCTGTGGGGCTTTTTTGTGTTTTGTTTTTTGTCAATTATTTGTTATTGTGGTGGTGGCTGATTCTTTGGAATTTTCTACATACATGACCATGTCATCTGTGAAAAAAGACAGTTTTATCTCTCCCCCCCAATCTGTTTACCTTTTATTTCCTTTTCTTGTCTTGCTGCATTAGCTAGAACCCCCAGTACAATGTTGAAAAGGAGTAGTGAGATGGGACATCTTTGCCTATTACTTGATCTTAGTGGGAAAACTTCAAGTTTCTCACCATTAAATATGATAATAGCTGTGATCTTTTGTAGACATTCTTTATCAGGTTGAGAAAGTTCCCCCTTATTCTAAGTTTACTAAGAGTTTTTTTATCAAGAATGAGTAATGGATGTTGTCAGATGCTTTTCCTGCATCTATTAGTATGATCATATGGTTTTTTTAGCCTGTTAATGTGATGGATTTACATTAATTGATTTTGAACCAGCTTTGCATACATGGGATAAACCCCACTTGGTTGTGGGTGTATAATTCTTTTTATGTATTGTTGGATTTGATTTACTAATATTTCGTTGAGGATTTTTTCATCTATGTACGTGAGAGATATTGGCCTGTAATTTTCTTTTCTTATAATATCTTTGCCTGGTTTTGGTATTTAGGGAAATGCTGGCCTCATACAATGAGTTACAAAGTATTTCCTTTTCTTCTACCCCCTGAAAGAGATTTTTTCAAAATTGGTATAATTTCTTCCCTAAATATTTGGTAGAATTCACCCGTGAACCATCTGGGCCTGGTGCTGTTTTGGAAAGTTATTAATTACTGATTCAATTTCTTTATAAGACATAGGCCTATTCAGATCATCTATTCCTTCTTATGTGAATTTTGGCAAATTGTGTCTTTCAAGGAATTGGTTCATTTCATGTAGATTATCTAATTTTGAGCATAGGGGTATTCATAGTATTCCTTTATTATCCTTTTAATGTCCATGAGGGACTGTTGCAATGTTCCCTCTTTCATTACTGATATTAGTAATTTGTTCTTCTCCTTCAAGTGTGTCCTCTCTTTTTTTTTTCTTATTTAGCCTCACTTGAGGCTTATTGATTTTACTGATCTTTTCAAAGGACCAACTTTTAGTTTCATTGACTTTCTCTATTGATTTCCTGTTTTCAGAGTCATTGATTTCTGCTCTAATTCTTATAACATTGTTGATGTGATATGGAGCCAGGGTTCTCACTAAGGAAGAAGGGAAGTTACAAATATGGAATAAGATAGGCAAGAAAAAAGAAACTTGTGGGGATGTATTGGAATTAAAGGAGTCAGCCTGATTTCTAAAATACATCTATGCATATGTGCATATATGTATATGTGTGTTTGTGCCTGTGTATATGCATATTAATACTTCCTACCACTAACCACTGAAAGAATTTAGAAGCAAAGACACCCCAGTTACAAAGGGTAGACCTAACATCCTGGTCTTTGTCACTAATACAATTTCCCATTACAGGGAATCAGGGCTCTTTGGAAAAATGACTGATTTCAGGGTTTGGGAAGGAAATATACAAGATGAGTGTGGAATATCTTGTTATGTGCCAGAAAGTAAGGCATATATGATTTTTTCCCCTCACTTATCTGAGAGTTGCATACATCATGGCTCTTTACCTCTAAATACTTCCGTGTTTATTTCCCAAGAAGAGGACTATTATCTGACATAATTACAGTACAGTTATCAACTTTGATCAATTTAAACATCGATACAATATCTAATCTACCATCTGAATTTCAATTTTGTAAATTAACACAATAATGTTCTTTATCTTTATAGCCATACTTTCCCTCCCATACAAGATCTGGTCTAGGATCAGGTGTTGTATTTCTTTGTCACATCTCTAGCCTCCTTCAACCTGAAACATTCTCAATAGCTTTTTTCTTTTTTTTTTTGACATTCATTTTTTTGGAGAATAATCTCTCCCTCCTCACTTTTTAAAATAGAACATTTCTTTCTTTTTTTTTTTTAAACATCTTTATTGGGGTATAATTGCTTTACAATGGTGTGTTAGTTTCTGCTTTATAACAGAGTGAGTCAGTTATACATATACATATGTTCCCATATCTCTTCCTTCTTTGTCTCCCTCCCTCCCACCCTCCCTATCCCACCCCTCCAGACAGCCACAAAGAACCGAGCCGGTTTCCCTGTGCCATGCGGCTGCTTCCCACTGGCTATCTACCTTACGTTTGTTAGTATATATATGTCCATGTCTCTCTCTCGCCCTAACACACCTCACCCTTCCCCCTCCCCATATCCTCAAGTCTGTTCTCCAGTAGGTCTCTGTCTTTATTCCTGTTTTACCCCTAGGTTCTTCATAACATTTTTTTTTCTTAAATTCCATATATATGTGTTAGCATACGGTATTTGTCCTTCTCTTTCTGACTTACTTCACTCCGTATGACAGACTCTAGATCTATCCACCTCATTACAAATAGCTCAATTTCGTTTCTTTTTATGGCTGAGTAATATTCCATTGTATATATGTGCCACATCTTCTTTATCCATTCATCCGACGACGGGCACTTAGGTTGTTTCCATCTCCGGGCTATTGTAAATAGAGCTGCAATGAACATTTTGGTACATGACTCTTTCTGAATTCTGGTTTCCTCAGGGTATATACCTAGTAGTGGGATTGCTGGGTCATATGGTAGTTCTATTTGTAGTTTTTTAAGGAACCTCCATACTGTTCTCCATAGTGGCTGAACCAATTCACATTCCCACCAGCAGTGCAAGAGTGTTCCCTTTTCTCCACACCCTCTCCAGCATTTATTGTTTCTAGATTTTTTGATGATGGCCATTCTGACTGGTGTGAGATGATATCTCATTGTAGTTTTGATTTGCATTTCTCTAATGATTAATGATGTTGAGCATTCTTTCATGTGTTTGTTGGCAGTCTGTATATCTTCTTTGGAGAAATGTCTATTTAGGTCTTCTGCCCATTTTTGGATTGGGTTGTTTATTTTTTTGTTATTGAGCTGCATGAGCTGCCTGTAAATTTTAGAGATTAATCCTTTGTCAGTTGATTCATTTGCAAATATTTTCTCCCATTCTGAGGGCTGTCTTTTGGTCTTGTTTATGGTTTCCTTTGCTGTGCAAAAGCTTTGAAGTTTCATTAGGTCCCATTTGTTTATTTTTGTTTTTATCTCCATTACTCTAGGAGATGGGTCAAGAAGGATCTTGCTGTGATTTATGTCATAGAGTGTTCTGCCTATGTTTTCCTCTAAGAGTTTGATAGTTTCTGGCCTTACATTTAGGTCTTTAATCCATTTTGAGCTTATTTTTGTGTATGGTGTTAGGGAGTGATCTAATCTCATACTTTTACATGTACCTATCCAATTTTCCCAGCACCACTTATTGAAGAGGCTGTCCTTTCTCCACTGTATATTCCTGCCACCTTTATCAAAGATAAGGTGACCATATGTGCATGGGTTTATCTCTGGGCTTTCTATCCTATTCCATTGATCTATCTTTCTGTTTTTGTGCCAGTACCATACTGTCTTGATTACTGTAGCTTTGTAGTATAGTCTGAAGTCAGGCAGCCTGATTCCTCCAGCTCCATTTTTTGTTCTCAAGATTGCTTTGGCTATTCGGGGTCTTTTGTGTTTCCATACAAATTGTGAAATTTTTTGTTCTAGTTCTGTGAAAAATGCCAGTGGTAGTTTGATAGGGATTGCATTGAATCTATAGATTGCTTTGGGAAGTAGAGTCATTTTCACAATGTTGATTCTTCCAATCCAAGAACATGGTATATCTCTCCATCTGTTTGTATCATCTTTAATTTCTTTCATCAGTGTCTTATAATTTTCTGCATACAGGTCTTTTGTCTCCTTAGGTAGGTTTATTCCTAGATATTTTATTCTTTTTGTTGCAATGGTAAATGGGAGTGTTTTCTTGATTTCACTTTCAGATTTTTCATCATTAGTATATAGGAATGCCAGAGATTTCTGTGCATTAATTTTGTATCCTGCTACTTTACCAAATTCATTGATTAGCTCTAGTAGTTTTCTGGTAGCATCTTTAGGATTCTCTATGTATAGTATCATGTCATCTGCAAACAGTGACAGCTTTACTTCTTCTTTTCCGATTTGGATTCCTTTTATTTCCTTTTCTTCTCTGATTGCTGTGGCTAAAACTTCCCAAACTATGTTGAATAAGAGTGGTGAGAGTGGACAACCTTGTCTTATTTGGGGTTTGTTAGATATTTCCTCATGCTTAGGTTCAGGTTATACATACTCCTCCGTAATGCTGCATAAGTGAATACTACATGTGTTCAGAGTACTGCATCTAGAGGAACACAGTGTTCATCTGACACTCACAGGTGATGGCAATTGTGATCACCTGGTTTAAGTGTTGCCTGATTTCCACAGTACCTAGTTACTATTTCTCCCCTTGCAACTGATAAGCACTCTGTAGAGAAACCCTTTAAGACCACGCATATGTCCTGTTTCTCTTGAAAAGTTCCCCCTAGATTTAGCATCCACTGATGATTCTTACATAGCCAGGCTTTATAATGGTACACACGATATCTATAAATACTTTTATATGTAACCATCTGTAGCTATATTAAGTTAAACATAAGTTATTATTGATGTTGCTGGCTCTAATTCCATTACCACACGACATAGGTCATTCTAGAATAGTCCCCTTGATGGTCTGTAAATTTTCACTCCAACAGTCAGAAATCTGGTTCCCACCATTTGTCATCTATTTACTTAATTGTTCATTTTCAGATACATGTATAGCACTTTCAGAATTGTTAACCCATTCCTGATGGGAAACAACTTATTTTCTAGAATACAATACTTAGGTGTAGTTTATTTTGCCTTTAGTCTTACAGACTCCATTAAGTTCCAAAGTTATTTAAGTTAGCACCTTCCAACCCCTCAGAGAGGTTGTTTCGTACATTTGTAATACAGTTAGATTTTCTTGTCACAGTCTGCAGTATTCTTGGGATTTCCTGAACTCATAAGTGATTTTTTAAGTTTGCATACATTCATGTTGACCCTTTGCGTTGTAAAGTTCTGTAGGTTTTGACAAAAGTGTAATGTCATTATTCATAATTACAGTATCACACAGGGTAGACATACAGTCCTAAAAGTCCCTGTACTCCACCTATTCATTCCTCCCCCACTCTCTATGAACTGCAGACAACCACTGTTCTTTTTACTGTCTGTATAGTTTTTCCTATTTCCAGAATGTCATATAGTTGGAATCACACAGTATGTAAGCTTTACAAACTGACCTTTTAAATTGCATTTAAGGTTCCTCCATATTTTTCACAGCTTGATAGCTCATTTTTTTGATCACCAAATAATTTTCCATGTATGGATGTACCACAATTTGTTTATCCATTTATTTATTGAAGGGCCTCCTGGTTACTTCTAAGTTTTGACAATTATGAATAAAGCTGCTATAAATATCCATGTGCAAGTTCTTGTGTGCACATAAGTTTTCAACTCATTTGGTAAATACCAAAAAGCATGATTACTGGATCATTTGGTAGGAGTGTGTCTAGTTTTGTAGGAAACCACCAAATTGTCTTCCAAATTGGCTGCACCAATTTGCATTCCCAACAGCAATGAATGAGAGTTACTGTTGTTCTACATACTTGCCAGTATTTGGTGTTGTCTTTCTATTTTTTTAAATAAGCATCTGCTAGCTATATTTTGAACGTCAAGGAAATTCCTCAGGATAATTGCATTTTTGAAGTTATTCTCAGTCTCCCAACACTCAAGGAGGAAAAGATAAGAACTCTCCTAGTGCTACTTTCTAAAAAATTAATTTTAATTAATTAATTTTTGGCTGCATTGGGTCTTCGTTGCTGTGCATGGGCTTTCTCTAGTTGTGGCGAGCAGGGCTACTTTTCATTGCAGTGCGTGGGGTTCTCGTTGCGGTGGTTTCTCTTGTTGCGGAGCACAGGCTCTAGGCACTCAGGCTTCAGTAGTTGTGGCTCATGGGCTCTAGAGTGCAGGCTCAGTAGTTGTGGCACACCGGCTTAGTTGCTCCGTGGCATGTGGGATTTTCCCGGACTAGGGCTCGAACCCGTGTCCCCCGCATTGGCAGGCAGATTCTCAACCACTGCGCCACCAAGGAATCCCATGCCACTAACTTTTAATTAATTCCTTGTAACCTACATTTAAACCTATTATGATTTAGTTATTTCAAATACTTGTGAATCAATGTTCAAATAAACAGAATACTGATTTAATAAATGCCAAGTGATGTAAATGATTCAAAAGACATTATAAAAAGTTAAAAGGCAAGACACATCCACACAGACTAACAGTTTCTAAAACCATAGAATAAGGTCATGCACAGAGTATATAAAGAGTAACAACAAATCAACATGACAAACAATTCAAAAGGAAAATGATCCAAGGATGTAATTTGGTACTTCATAGAAGAGAACACCCAACTGGACAAGAAGCATATAAAATATACTCAACCTTGCTAGTAATCAGGTAAATGCACATTAAAACGATTGCTCATTTTACAGTCATCATTGAAAAAGATCAATGTCTGATAACATCAAGTGTGGTGACAATGTTCGGAAGTAGGAACTCACACACTTCTTGTGAGAGTGTAAATTTGTTCAAACGCTTTAGAGAGTCATTCAGAAACTCCTGATAAGCATTCCCTAAGGCTCAGCAATTACACCTCCAGGGGTTAGCACTCCCTAAGGGTCAGTAATTACACTTGTAGGAGTGTGTATATAATCTCTAGATTACAGACAGGGAATGCCACTGTGAAAAAGTGAGTAATGCACACAAGTCACTAGGTAATTACAACATAGTGTGATCAGTTCTAAAATGAAAGCAGTGCAAGATGCCATCGGAGTATCCAAGAGGAAAAATCTAATGCATTTTCCAGATGAGAAAATTGAGACTTAGGTTAACTTATGCTCAAGTTCACATAGCTGGGAAGAGTTGGAGGAAGGAATTCCACTCAAGTCTTCTAACTCCAGATATCCTACATGCTTAACTAGCATGCCTATTATCTCTCATTCATTAAAAGCCTTCCCTTTTTAAAATAAGCCTGTTATAGCCTTAAATTGTTCTCTAAACTTACCCAAGTGTGAATGTGCAGATTTCTTCTTGACTGAAATCTATTAGTATAAGGTATTTTCATCCTACCTTATTATGACTAGATTCACTGTTCTTCTCTCAATGTGCTCAAAGTGTTTCCATACTGAGGAGTACAGGATCTAATGATACCATAATCTCAGCTTTGTATAGCAGAAATTCATTCCATTGGAGAATTTTTATATATTAAGGGAGTATCACAAATATGGCAGGTATTATAGCAAATGTATTTGGGTCTCAATTCTGGGAGCCTATATGGGATTCCCTAGGGAAGAATGGCTCTTTTTATTTTGACAAAATATATTTCCAGCAAAATATGTAGCTCTGGGGGGCATGCATAGTGCTCCTGATAGCAAAGGGGACTCCTCACTGGCCATCTACTGCAAGCCATACTAACTCTGTTGATCAGTAGGGAGATACAGGTCTTCAGCAAATCACCTCCAAATCTAATGGTCTAGTAGCATTTATTCCTAATTGACATGACGTAAATGTCATGTCCAGATGCCAGTTATGCTGACACATTTCTAGCACTTGTCTCATCCCTAACATACCAACCTGGACCACTTGATTATTTTGTGAATCTTTCATCCTGGTTTCTCTTTCAGCTTCCCATTTAAAAACACATGAATCAATAGATGGGATGTGTTCATTAATTTCAGTTGTGTTTTCTTTTCTGTCTGTCACTGATATCCAAACTCACTGAGTTGAGTGCCTGGAGTAACTACATTATTGAAATTTGTACTCAAACTTTTATTTGGTCAAAAAACATAGTCATGCAGGATTCCATCTCATCTGACACAGAAATTACAGAGGCGATTCCTGAGTGGTTGACTCTGTGACAGGCCTACGTGGGAGGCCAAGGAAGATGAGTGAGAAATAATGAGTGGCTGTGGATTCAGGAAAAAGAGAAATAAGGTTTGAAAATTCCATTTCTGAAACTGGTAATTCAGGTGGGTGGCATTTTAAATCCTGTTTAGGATTCGCTTGTTATTTGCCAGAGTACAAGTGCCTTTGGAAAAAGGGTTTCTAAGGGGTAAATGGATTCCTTGAGGTGTATGATTGGAAGAACACGCAACACTTGCAAGGCAGAGCATGTTGTCTCTGTCTTATTGGATTAGAACCAAGGAAACGAGGCTCAATCAAGTCGGTTGTGGAAGGGAAGTGGCTGGCTATAAGGATACATGCGGAGTCAGGATTCAAATCCCATTCTTTTGGGATGAGGCCTGGAGTAGAGAGCCTAGACATTCTGCTCTTGAGTTCCCTATAACTTTCACAGACCCAAATCTGCTCTTCCTTTCCAGCATCCGCTGTGTCTGAACCTACGTCTCTTCCTTAAGAGTCTGTCTTTCATTTGACCCCATCGCTCCTTTGTGAGCCTCTGTGTAGGTTTACCTTCTGTTCACAAAAGGAACTGACCTCGATGTGGGAACTGGCTCTGCTCCAAAGGCCAGCACAGCTGTGCAACACCTCTGAAGGGAATGCAGCCGGGTTCCCAGAGGAACTGTCTCTATTCAGTGTCTGAAAGCCAACAAAAACTAGCAATTCAGTCTAAGATGTTCATGAGAGGCTGATTGAGTTGGTTAGCAGACAGGCACCCATGGGGATGGTTTGGGGAAGAGGTTGGGAACATGGGCTTTGTGTTCCAATCCTGGATCTTCTTGACCTCTTTTAAACTCATTCTAAAAGTATAATAAGAATTATAGTAATACTTTCTATATCTGCTAACAGGTAAAGCACATTTCCCAGGGTCTGGCACATAAAAAGTATCCAGAACTGTGGGGTATCACTTATACTCACGCACAACTATGGCCACAAAACAAGAAGGACATCTTTCGTATCAAGACTGCAAACTTCCTCTTCTCCCTTTCCACTTCATATTCATATTAAGAATCTACTTAGAATTCAGTCACTTACATGCAACAAATTAGGGGTCGTTTTCCATCATTATTGTTTGTCTCGGTCTTGTGGTTTTATGGAATTTAAGATGTTAGCTGTTCCTCAACAAAGTGTGACACAAATTGGCTTTTCCCATTCCTCTTGGAAGACTGTGTCCCAGGTCTTTACAACTCCTAAAACTGACCTCGAGTCCAATGAAAGCAGCCCGTGGTGATGGCTTGTATGTGACCCAAGCCAGCTCTCCTAGGTAGTGGGGCACCCACCCTTCCACATGCCAACATCACTTTTACAGACAATGCCCTTAATTACTCCAACTTTAATAGGAATTCTGAAGCTGATCAAATCATAAAGCTATAGTTAGTAGGGGCATAGGGAAGTTATGGATCTCCTCAAGCTTTTTGTGTGTAAGAGAGCACTTATTTTTATTTTTTGAGAGAGAGCAATTTTTAAATTGAGATTCAAATAACATAAAATTCATCATTTTAATGTGTACAAACTTCTTAGCATATTCACAATGCTGTGCAATCATCACTACTGTCTAATTTTTTTTTTTTTTTTTTTGGCTGCACCATGAGGCTTGCAGGATCTTAGTTCCCTGAACCTGGGGCCACAGCAGTGAAAGAGCCAAATCCTAACCACTGGACTGCCAGGGAATTCCCACTACTATCCAATTCTAAAACATTTCCATCACTCCAAAAAGAAACATCTTACCTCACTCCAATTCCCTCTCCCCTCATTCTCTAGAAACCATTAACCTCCTGTCTATCCTTATGGATTTGCCTAGTCCGGACATTTTATATAAAGAGAATAATACAATATATGACCTTTTGTATTTGGGTTTTTTCGTTTAGCATAATATTTTTAAGTTTAAGCCATGTTGTAGCATGCATCATTACCTCATTCCTTTTTGTGGTTGAATAATATTCCATTGTACAAATGTGCCACATTTTGCTTATCCATTCATCAGTTGATGGACATTTGGTTTGTTTTCACTTTTCAGCTGTGAAGAGTAACATTTAATTCTTTGCGAATGTGGTCAATTCTGCTCCCTCTGGTATTGGGAATGTGGGATGATATTTTCAAGGCTATCCTCAGTGGGATGGTGGCAATAGGACTACAGCAAGTTAAAACACCACAAAATATGCTATTCTCACTGAGAATCAGTGGTTTTTCTTGAACAAATACTCCCCATGCTGCTGAAAGCCTTCGGTCAGTTTCAAGATTTCCTAAAAAGTTTATTCTGTTGGTTTTTGCATTTTATCATTGTTTTTATGGAGTGGCAAAATTCTGGGGTTCCATTTTTTGCTGACGACATCCCACATCGTGTTAAATAAAAACAGTCCACATCTGCCTGAAGAAGATTTGATGACTGGACAAGTCAAAGAAATCAAGTTCTTTTGTTCTCAGGATGCAGATGCCCCGGGTATCATTAGCCCTTTTTAGTGTAGGGTTGGTAATAAGTTCAGCTACATCTCATGCTGTAAATCCTACTGGTACAAGCCCACAGATAACAGCCTTTATTCAGCTGGCATGAAGCACTAGGAAAGGGATGACAAATATGACCAGCCTGAGAAGCCCCAGAGCTCAATTTTGAACAGGGAGGAGGCAGGCCAGCAAACTTCTCCAGGACACAGGCTATTGCTGAGACCTGGCTGACTCTGAGCCTCTTAGGAAACTGCTGAGTCATAAAGTTGGCTCCATTAATAAGTGAATTTCAAGCAAAGAACTGAGGACATGTCATCAAGTCAGACATGCAAAGGCACACAGCAACTCTGTGGGAATGATAAGGCATATATTTTGGATCCACACTCACATCAACAGTCTCTACAGAATTTATCTGGAATCAGCACTTGGCTGAGAATTTATAAAACTTTTTAAGTATAGAGGGGATTTCTGTGGAATATACTGAGCTGAATTTAAGGACCAGGGCCCTAAAATTCTTCTTGGATTTTCTTCAGGTTCTTTGCAAGTGAGTAAAGCAACTAGAAACTATAGGAAAACCCAGAAAGGTGTCCAAGTGTATTGCATGATTTTAGGCACTGGGGGCACTGGGTATGGGACTGACATTGGACATGCAGAGATAAGACTACAACCCAGCAAACCACTTAACCTAGAAGTGGTGAGTATTTAGGTAGCCATCATAATGTAATGTTGGGTTTTGGTTTTTAAAATTTAGAATCAACCCATAGACAAAACATGGAAGACTTAATCTGGTTACAAAACAGAATACAATGTTAATTTTGCCAAGACAATAAGCTGGTATGTAGCAAGAAGGTGGGGGTGAGGTAAGAGCCTGGGTACCAATATCTTCATTTCCCAGAGTGGGAGATAGTAGATATTGTTAAGAAAAAATGAGACAGGAAAATTCGAGTATATTATTTACTTTACAAAGACCAAAAATAATAAAACATTAAAATTAAGAATGGGGTTAGTGACTGAAATCATCATGGTTCATAGACTCACAATGATATCATAATTATAATATCATAATAGCATAATGATATGTAAAATTGATAAATTTTTAAAATGGAAGAATAGATATATGGTTGATCCTTGAACAACATGGGTTTGAACTGAACAGGTCCACTTATACGTCGATTTTTTTTTTTTTTTCGGTACGCGGGCCTCTCACTGTTGTGGCCTCTCCTGTTGCGGAGCACAGGCTCCGGACGCGCAGGCTCAGCGGCCATGGCTCACGGGCCCAGCCGCTCCGCGGCATGTGGGATCTTCCCGGACCGGGGCACGAACCCGTGTCCCCGGCATCGGCAGGCAGACTCTCAACCACTGCGCCACCAGGGAAGCCGCGTTTATTTTTTTCAATAGTAAATACTACAGTACTACATGATCCACAGTGGTTGAATCTGTAGATGTGGAACCACAGATATGGAGGAACCACGTATAAGGGAGGGACAACTATAAGTTATACGTGGATTTTCAACTGTGTGGAGGGTCAGTGCCCCTAACCCCTGCATTACTCAAGGGTCAACTGTAGAATTAAGAGTTATAAAATAGACACCAGAAGAACTAAAAAGGGAAATAAAAACTCTAGGTTGTGGAGCTGGGATTGTAGAGTGGTGGCTACTTCCTCAACTATGAATAAATATGTAGAAGTAATGTATGCATATTTTTTTAAATTAATAGAGAGGTTTAAAATGAAAACCAGATACACACTTTTAGCCATTTCTTCTCCTAGTGATATTTTGATAAATTATAAATTTTAAAATAAAATTAAAATAAATAGTAGGGCCAATATACAGATTGTTGTATATTTACACAGTAAGGTACCTTATAGTAATGGGAATGGAAAACATACAACTACATCCAAAACATGGATGACTCTTAGAAACGACATTGAGTTGAAGAAGCCAGACACAAAAAAGCACAACCTGTATTATTTCACTTAAAGTACAAAAACAAGAAAAACCCATCTGAATTGTTAGAAGCCAGGATAGTGGTTACCTTTGGGGCAGGCAGTGACAGAAGAGAGTACAAGGAGGATTCTATGTATGGGTTGTTCTGTTTCCTCATCAGGTTGTCAGTTACCAGACATGTTGTTGATTGGACATACAATAGCTATGCTTGTTTTCATATGCATGTTATACTTCAGTAAAAGCTTAATCCTCCTCCTCCTCATCATCATCATAGTAAAAGGTAATGCTTAAATGGTGTTTACTATGTACCAGTCATTGTTCTAAGTGATTCCACATTCATTAGGATTATACCTTAAAAGCAATGAGGGTATATACTTGTAAGAAATGCTTTTACCCTGATATTCATGTTGTTGGCTCCTTCCTGCCACTCAGCTCTAAGCCTAGTCTCAACCACACTGCTTCATTTTCATTTATTATTTATCACTTATCACAACTTGAAAATTTTTTCCTTTTCTTTTATTACATCAGATCTCCTATCTAGTTCCTCTTAATCATTAAACCATATTTGAGCCAGAGTGGTCTACCTAAAGGATAACTTAGATCAATCATTTCCTGCTGGGAAAACTAGACAGCTACATGTAAAAGAGTGAAATTAGGACACTACCTAACACCATATACAAAAATAAACTCCGGGCTTCCCTGGTGGCGCAGTGGTTGAGAGTCCACCTGCAGATGCAGGGGACACCGGTTTGTGACCCGGTCCGGGAAGATCCCATGTGCCGCAGAGCGGCTGGGCCCGTGAGCCATGGCCGCTGAGCCTGCGCGTCCGGAGCCTGTGCTCCACAACGGGAGAGGCCGCAACAGTGAGAGACCCGTGTACCACAAAATAAATAAATAAATAAATAAAAACTCCATATGGATCAAAGACCTAAATGTAAGACTGGACACTATAAAACTCTTAGAGGAAAACATAGGAAAAACACCCTTTTACATAAACCACAGCAATATCTTTTTTGAGCCACCTCCTAGAGTAATGAAAATAAAAACAAAAATAAAAAAATGGGACCTAATGAAACTTAAAAGCTTTTGCACAGCAAAGGAAACCATAAAGAAGACAAAAAGACAACCCTCAAAATGGGAGAAAATATTTGCAAATGAAGCAATGGACAAAGGATTAATCTCCAAAATATACAAACAGCTTATGGAGCTCAATATCAAAAAACCAAACAACCCAATTAAAAAATGGGCAGAAGACCTAAATAGACATTTCACCAAGGAAGACATACAGATGGCCAAGAAGCACATGAAAAGCTGCTCAACATCACTAATTATTAGAGAAATGCAAATCAAAACTACAATGAGATATCATCTCACACTGGTCAGAATGGCCGTCATCAAAAAATCTACAAACAATAAATGCTGGAGGGGGTGTGGAGAAAAGGGAACCCTCTTGCACTCTTGGTGGGAATGTAAATTGATACAGCCACTATGGAGAACAGTATGGAGGTTCCCTAAAAAACTACAAATAGAACTACCATACGACCCAGCAATCCCACTACTGGGCATATACCCTGAGAAAACCATAATTCAAAAAGAGTCATATACCACAATGTTCATTGCAGGTCTATTTACAATAGCCAGGACATGGAAGCAACCTAAGTGTCCATCGACAGATGAGTGGATAAAGAAGATGTGGCACATATATACAATGGAATATTACTCAGCCATAAAAAGAAATGAAATTGAGTTATTTGTAGGGAGGTGGATGGACATACAGTCTGTCATACAGAGTGAAGTAAGTCAGAAAGAGAAAAACAAATACCGTATATTAAGGCATATAGGAAAACGCTACAGATGAACCTATTTGTAGGGCAAGAATAGAGACGTAGATGTAGAGAATGGACATGTGGACACAGGGAGGGAAGGGGAGGGTGGGAAGAATTGGAAGATTAGGTTTGACATAAATACACTACCATGTGTAAAATAGATAGCTAGTGGGAACCTGCTGTATAGCACAGGGAGCTCAGCTCGGTGCTCTGTGACGACCTAGATGGGTGGGATGGAGGGGTTAGGAGGGAGGTCCAAGAGGGAAGGGATGTATGAATACATATAGTTGATTCACTTCATTGTACAGCAGAAACTAACACAACATTGTAAAGCAATTTTACTCCAATAATAATAATAAAAAAAACTTACAAGCGTACCCTCATTGCTTTTAAGGTATAATCCTAAGTCTTTACTATGACTTCACTCATATTTATACTTTGGTAACCTCTGAGGCCTCATCTTTCTTCATTTTTCTCCTCCCAAGATAGTTCTGCCATGCTGAACTAGTGTCACTTTCCCTAACACACTAACTTGCTCATCTTCAAGTTTGCAAGCCTGGGGTTCCTTCTGCCTGGGGTGTTCTCACCTTGCTTTTTCCTCCTCCTCACCTAATTAACTTTGCAGCTTGATGGCTTTAATTTAGACATCACTGCCTCTGAGAAGCATCCATGATCCAGACACGGTGGGAACTTCTCCTAACTGCTTCCACTGAATCCTCAAATGTCATACACAGTGCTCAGGTGGACACTAGGAGCAGACGCACAGCTCTCTGTTCTACTGAAATCCTGGGGAGAGCTGTTCAAGGGCCAGATGCAGCTGGGCACACTGGGTCTGTACTCTAGCAGAGGGAATCAGGCCCCTGTTGCTCTCCCTTTTTTATAGAGCAAGTGAGAGAGCAGCCTTGTCAGAAGAGCAAAGAGAGCTCAAGATTTGACACCAAATGACCTGCGCTTAGGTGTCAGTTTTCCTAGGAGTTGCTGGTAATGCCAGCTTCTCAACACCCGAAGGCTTTGGAGGAAGTTGAGGTCATGTGCAGTCCCTCTCACTGAGGGGAGAGGGATCCCAAACAACTCATCTTCAAGCAATCCTAAGAGGATCCCTAGTATCATTCCTCTCACCACTATTTTAGTAATTATCATACTGCATTAAAATTGAGTGTTTACTTTGTCTCGCCAATAGTCTGAGTGACTTTTGGGGCCTAGGTCCATATTATTGACCATTATTGTCTCCAGCACCTTGTCGGGTTTTACATAAGTCTGTTCCTTTGAATGAATCAATAAATGAATGAAATGCCCTCTGAAATTACACTTGGAAGGAGCTGTCCAACTACCTTACTTAATAGGCCCCACCTATTTACATGTATGTTACTGTCTGAGCCTTCTGAAGTATACCCCGGTGGTTGGAAAACCTCCCTAAGAGCCAAGTGAGAAAATCTCAAAGCTGGCAGAACTCCTTGGTATTATCAAAGTGGAGAATCATGTTCCCTTGACTCACTTGTGTGAGTGTGTGTGTGTGTGTGTGTGTGTGTGTGTGTCTGGAACTTGAATTAAAACTATATCAGAAGGCTTGCTAACTCTAAGCAGAGTCTCTGAAGGCATTAGGATAACATAAAACATTGGCATATGTAATGCAACAGAATCTCCCTTACGAATAAATATAAAACTTTAAAAAACTTCTCTAAGCTTTTTTGGAACGTGCTATCTTTCTAGATGTTTGTTGGATAAATTATAAAGCCATAGCAACAGAGGAATTATTTATTTTAATACAGCAGCAGATTTCTGAATGGTCCCTCCCTTATTACTGTGAAAACTCCAACCAGACCTATTTTCCCCTTCCTTCTGGGTGGAACAGAACAACATATCCCCTTGTAGGGAGGGAGTCCTTTCATCTGTGTATTGCTTTGACTCCCATATGGTTTTCTCCCAACCCTGTTGTAAATCTAAGAGTCCCCCAAGGACCTAATAGATAATTCAAGCACTGCTTATGCTGAAGGAGGAAGCATAGATCAACAATAATACTTGGAGTCCAATCAATTGCAGTGAATTCTAAGGCCCACTTTAAAGAAATGTCCCATTTGCAAATTGGCTAACGGGACCTACCCTACTTCATATAAATTCAGGGATTAAAAAGGACAAAATTGATTTTGTTCTCTCTTGAGAAAAATTTACACATATTTTCAATTGTGTTTTGTGTGGAGAAACACTAAGTTAAAAGTAATGAAAAAACTTCAGTTGAATATTTTCAAAAACAACAACAACATGTTATTGCTCCATGAACTCAATTACTTTTAACTTAAAACTCAATTAAATGAACTTAATTGCTTTTAAGTGTCTGATGACACTGTTCTCTTCACTTGGAGAGATTTTGCCTTCATTAGTCAGAAATGGGCTGACTTCTACAACATCTATCTTAGTACAAACCTACCAAAAATAACTTATACTTGGTGAGCATTTTCTTTGGAACATGTACGTGTTTATCACTGCAAATATGTAGATTCGATCAAATTGCCAAATAATGAAGAGCCTATAAATAAATTAATCAGGTGGTGATATCTCCAAGTACTGCTCCTTAGAATATGACTCATAAAATATCTAAATATGTCATCTAGAGACACCTGCAGAAAATATCAAAATACATCATGACTAGTACATGAGGGGGTATCTGCCTCGACACATATATGTACACCTGCCATTGAATTGGACTTACACAATGTGGTAAGAAGCAGGGATCTCTTACTCTCAGATATTTGTAAGGAGAGGTCACCAGGAATAACTTACTCTCACCAAAATGTTAGAGATTAGTCATACTTGATCCAGGTCTTTTTGAAGAATATTCTGCAGGAAGAAACACAGAGTACTTAAGCACCACAGGGACTATTCTCTTTCAGCACAAAAGTTGGCTTAATGCATCTCTTTCAAACTAAACCCTGGTTGGAAAGGCTGAATTTTGCAGGGAGAGACCACCAGTTTCTAAGTTTCACCACTGAGAATGAACTATTCTTTTTCTTAACCTGGCTGTGCACAACGTTTGGGGGGCTTTCCTTCTATGATTTACCTATAAGTAGTCAGTAGAAACTGACTAAGATATCTGGCCTGGAATAGGTACATGTATGCTTATATTTTTAAACTATTGGAATTTCAGTTAAGTCATTTTTTTCTAACCACCAGAGAATCTTAAATATCAAAATGAAATAAATATTCTCTTTTCTGGTTTATAAGACAGGCAACTCATTGTACAGATTCAATGTTTACCCTGTCCATCCATGTACAATGATTATTTAGACATGGAAATCACAGCCAAACAGATAATTAAGTGACAGAGATCATACTTGGGTCTTGAAAAGTTGTTTCCCCTAACGAGCCTGGTGTTCCTTGGGAATAAGTTGTCACTTAAAACACTTCTATACCACACTTTATAGTGTGTATAATTTCAGGTACAATCAGTCATAGTTATTTGGGTGTACCTTACCAGCAAATTTTCAGAGCTGTTTTTGCTTTTTCCTGCAGCAGGAGAATGGACCCCAATAATACATGTTATTTATAAGGTATGTTTTTCTTTCCCCAATAGACATTGTTCTTTTCTGACTTTGCACTCTCCCTTTCTCCACTTTCTTACTCTGTAACCTTCCTCTAATCTTTCCACAATTTCACTATGTGATAGTAACAC
This sequence comes from Lipotes vexillifer, assembly GCF_000442215.2. Classification (NCBI taxonomy): domain Eukaryota; kingdom Metazoa; phylum Chordata; class Mammalia; order Artiodactyla; family Lipotidae; genus Lipotes; species Lipotes vexillifer. The sequence continues at coordinate 200,127 of NW_006784330.1, forward strand.
CTTACAACAACCTTGGACCCAGAATTGTTTCCCTTAGGCTCCTCTTGGCTACTTTCCAAGCACACAGTGAACTGCTGTCTGTCAAATGGTCTTGGTTTCTTCTTTCTACTTCCTTTGCCATGTGCTTAATGCCAGTTGGTTTCATCATCAATCTTGTAATTAAAACCCTCCTTCATTGAATTTATAGCCTCTGCACCTCCCTGAGCAGTACATTCTTTCTGATCCTTTTAAAGTGATTCTCCTGATCTTGTATCACTCCCGAATTTCTTGGATCTTCAAAATCTGCGTTCATGTCCACCAGCTGAAGGCTGGAAGGACAGGTACTATGACATCTTCCAGGACAACTTCAAGGCTGAAGCCTCTAAGAAGAAAGGGCCACTTCCAAGCTGTAGGTTCATTTCTTTCGATAACAACAGGGTTATATTACTTTCTAAATATGGTTGGAATAACAATAGCCACCAATATGTGACAGGATCCCCCGGTAGACCTTCCTCTTATTTCAGTTCCACCAGAGCATCCCCTAAAGAAATGCAAGCCCACACGTCTTTAATAAATTTGCATTTCTGGTAGGGAAGAGTCTTCTTCCCCTACCTTCTCTTTCTCTCCTCTTCTTATGGGCTTGAGACAGGTAGCACTTTAACATATCAGCAGACTGTTGGCAATATCAGCGAAGGGTCTGTTTATTTCACAGACCTCTAAGAATCCAAAACATCTATATAAAATCTTCTCAGGTGGGGGATTCAAGAGTGGAAATGTACGGGGTAGCAGCAAGACTTAAGAAGGTCTCCTGGAAGTGGAGGAGATGGGAGAGAAATGTGGGACTCCCTAATGCCCATTGAAGGAGAATTTTGGACTCATTGATGATTTGATGGGGAAAAATAAAGCCAGGTTCGTCACATCCCCTTGACTCTGTGCTAAAGTGACTGGCTAGCAGTAAAATCTGATTCCTGGTAATGACCTTCCTTATACCTTCCCAAATGCTGTTTCATAAAACGGGGCTATAGATTTTTTACCAAATATATTGGGGGGAACCAGGGAAAGA
>NW_006784330.1:201194-206740 GCF_000442215.2 Lipotes vexillifer
ATCATGCATCTTTATGAAATTTCAGATAGTTGTCAAACACTCTGTTTTTCAATGAAGAATTCTTCTCATGTTATCAATCCTTTCTTCTCCTTCACAGAAATTATTTTTCAATACTACCGCAATTATCCATAGAAACCCAACTCATCCTTATCTTGGTGCCCCACTTAGCTAAACAAAAGACTAGTGGTTAAGTCAAAAAGCAACAATCTACTCTTGTTAAAAATCCATGCCCCCGTAGAATCTTTCCCTCACCCTACTGGCTTTTCAAAGTACTTTATCCAAGAAAGATTATTCCTATATGTCTTACACATCATTTTATTGAAATGTTACTGCAGTGCTAGGCCTTTTATATACATGTATAATATTACATGTTCAGATTTAGTAGAGAATGCCAGACGACCTTCCAAAGTGGTTTTAACAATTTACATTTTTACCAGCAATATATGAGAGTTTCTGCTGTTCCACATCACATCATTTGCTATCATCACCCTTTAATTCTGACATTCTAGTGGATGTGTAGTGGTACATCATTGTGGTTTTTATTTAAACTTCCCTGATGACTAATGGTGCTGCACACCTTTAAATATGTTTGTTCTTCATTAATGTTTTCTTTTATTAAGTGCTTATTCAAGTCTTTTGCCTATTTTATCTATAGGGTTTTCTCTCTTTCTTACTGATTTTTAGTGGTTCTTTATGTATTTTGTATATGAGTCCTTTGTCAGTTAAAAATTTTGCAAACATATCCTACTCTTTGGCTTACCTTTTCACTCTCTTAATGATATAATTTGATGGTCAGAGTTCTAAATTTGAATGTATTCCAAACTATCAGTCTTTTCATTTAATGGTTAGTGTTATTTGTCCTATTTGAGAAATCTTTGTTATTCCAATTTCATGAATATATTCTACTATGTTATATTCTAGAAGCTTTACTGTTTTACCTTTCACATTCAGATCTACAATCCACCTTGAAATTATTTTTGTATAAATTGAGGTTGAGGTCAAGATTCATTTCATCCTTTATGGATATTCCATTGACCCAGAAGGATTAATTAAAAAAAATACTTCTCATTACTCCGCAGTGTCATCTTTGTCATAAATCAAATGTCCATATATGTGTGGGCTTATTTCTGGACTCTGTTCTATTGCTCTATTTGTCTACGCTTTTGAAAAGACCAAACTATTAATGTACTTTTATAAGTCTCGCTATCAGATGGCATCAATCCTCTTTGTTCTTCTTTAGGAATGTCTTGGCTGTTCTTGGCTCTTTGCACTGCTTTATAGAGTCAACTTGTCAATTTCCAGAAGAAAAGAAGGAGAAGGAGGAGGAGAATGTACAGAGATTCTGATTGGTTGGATTGCAATCTATAAATCAATTTGGAGAGAACTGACATCTTTAAAATACTGAATCCTCCAGTCCATGAACTTAGCAAATTCCTCCATTTGCTTTCTTCTGTTTCAACTTTTTTCAATAATACTTTGTAGTTTCCTGTGTAGAAGTCTTGTTTGATTAATTCCTAGGTAGTTTATGTGATTGAAAATGGTATCTTTTTCAATTTTTCATTTACAATTGCTTTTTGATAGTATATTGAAATAAAACTGATTTTTGCACACTGAATTTTTAAAATAAATTTATTTATTTTATTTATTTATTTTTGGCTGCGTTGGGTCTTCGTTGCTGCACGCAGGCTTTCTCTAGTTGCGGCGAGCGGGGGCTACTCTTCGTTGCAGTGCATGGGCTTCCCTTTGCGGTGGCTTCTCTTGTTGCGAAGCACGGGCTCTAGTCACGCAGGCTCAGTAGTTGTGGCGCACCAGCTTAGTTGCTCCGTGGCATGTGGGATCTTCCCAGATCAGGGATCGAACCCATGTCCCCTGCATCAGCAGGCGGATTCTTAACCACCGCGCCACCAGGGAAGTCCTGCACATTGACTTTTTACCCACTGAATTTGCAAAATTCACTTATGAATTATATTTAACTATAGATTCTTTTGTGTTTCTACATACACATTAATGCAGTTAATACATTTTCATAAATATGTGTGTATGTGTATATGTATATAATTCAAATATGTGCTGTGAGACTGCAGCAAGGGGGTGCCTCACATGTGACTACGAACTAATCTGTCAGCTTTGGTTTCCACTCAGCAGGCACTCTGTTCTTTCCTCCTTTTCTGGATCCCCTTTGTCTACATTTGCTGCCTGTAAAGCTACTCAGAAAAGCATCACCACTGATACCACCTATAGTGTCAAGTAGGCTGTCTCTAGATGCTTCTAAAATGCCCAGTCTTTGGTGTATCAGACCTGTACCTGGTCCCATGAAGAGGTAAAGGGCCTCCCTACTCTGTGTTACACTGTGTTGTCTGGGTTCTAAAGCCAACTTGCTTGTACCCAGAGTTTCAGAGCCTTTCTTTCTGGCCACGCCCACACTGCGCAGCTTGTGGGATCTTAGTTCTCCACCAGGGATGGAACCTGGGCCTGGCCAAGTCCTAATCACTGGACCACCAGGGAATTCCCCAGAGCCTTTCTTGAATGTTCCCTGCAACTTCTAGCTTTCTCAGCCTCTCTAACCACAAGAGGTCACTCAGTCCACAGGGCTGGGGACACATTCTATATCAACACCTCTATCCTCTTTCTTCATCTCTTTTGGTTCTCTCCCCATAATTAAAACAAAACAAAACCCTCTCCTAATTTATGAATGGAGGCAAATGGACACTGGATTGTGCAAAATGGAGGCTGGACAGGGAGCTCATTATACTATACTAACTGCAGCCAACATAAATTTTCCATTATAATTTCACAACAGTAAAATCTACAGTCTTTTTATTCATTTGTCCCTTCTTAGAATGGTGTGTGTGTTGCGGGTGGAGGGATGTGAGTACAAATACACAGGAAGTACGATAATAGAAGAGGGCTATTTTTTATTTATTTATTTATTTTTATTTTTGGCTGCGTTGGGTCTTCATTGCTGCATGTGGGCTTTCTCTAGTTGTGGCGAGCGGGGGCTACTCTTTGTTGTGGTGCGTGGGCTTCTCATCGTGGTGGTTTCTCTTGTTGCAGAGCACGGGCTCTGGGAGAGTGGGCTTCTGTAGTTGTGGCTTGCGGGGTCTGGAGCACAGGCTCAGTAGTTGTGGCGCACGGGCTTAGTTGCTCCGCAGCATGTGGGATCTTCCCGGACCAGGGATCAAACCCGTGTCCCCTGCGTTGGCAAGCAGATTCTTAACCACTGCGCCACCAGGGAAGTCCCAAGAAGAAGGCTATTTTAAATGCAACTGTAAATAGACTAAAGAGACTGGGATTCTTTTTTTTTTTTTTTTAAAATACAAACTCCTGTTGTCCATCCGTGACATACTGAATAGCATGGAGACACTGAAATCCGAGAAAAGTTATTTTAAGCTGCTATTGTTTGTCACACTGTGTGTGGAGCACAGGCTCCAGATGCGCGCAGGCTCAGCGGCCATGGCTCACGGGCCCAGCCGCTCCGCGGCATGTGGGATCCTCCTGGACCGGGGCACGAACCCGTGTCCCCTGCATCGGCAGGCGGACTCTCAACCACTGCGCCACCAGGGAAGCCCGACTGGGATTCTTTTAACATGATAACTCACGGAAGTTATGTTCAAATGCCAGATTGATGGGGGTGACTTCCTTCACCCTATCTTCCTTCTACACAGATTTAAAGATCTTTACATCTTCCATGAAAAAACTAGATGGAACAAATGACAAACAACCTGGGTCAAAGTCTAAAGCAAACAAAATGTAGGAGCTGAGAAGAGGAAAGCACTGAGGTTTAAGAGCAGGAGGGGCCTGTGGAGGAATGAAGGTAGAGCTAATACTCCAAAAAAGGAAGAGGTTCCCTAGGAGAAAGGTGACTATATGAGTGGCTCTAAGAATCAAAACAGGATTCAACACACTTGTAGTGGAGCAGACAAGACGAGCTGCAGAGTGTGGAAGAGCTACTTCCAGTTCTCCCGCAAGGGAAACACTCTCCCGCACATTCTTCTGGATTCTGAGCATGTGGCTGGTTGGCTAAGAGTAAGATTTGTCTCTTTGGGAACGCATTTTATTGTGTTCTGTTTTGGAATTCAGGGCACCAACTCTAAGAGTATTTGGCTTTGAATGGCTTCCAGGGAAGCTGCTGTGTTGGCAACATTAAAAATTTTTATTTTACCTGTTTATTAACTCACAATTTCCATGGGTCTTTTGTCAGGCACAGTTCGACTGAGTCCTCAGTTCAGGGTCCCACGAGGCTGCAATCAACATGTCAGTCTGGGTTGCTATCTCATCTGAGGCTCATAATTCTCTTCCAAGCTCACCGCTGGCAGAATTCAGTTCCTTGCAGCTATAGGACTGAGATCCTTGTCCTGTCTATGCATTGACTTTAGTGCAGTGAAACTAATTTCAGATTTCTGACCTCCCAAAAGTTCTGGAGGCTGGGAGTCCCAATCAAGGTGCAGCATGGTAGAGTGAGGGGGCCCTCTTCTGGGTTGCAGGCTTCCTCTTGTATCCTCCTATGTAAGAAGAGGTGGCAACATTTTTCATTGAATGCAGGGAGAATTTTCACATTTGACCCTGGTGTCCCCAGTCATTTTCAGCCTCAAGCTAGATCCTATGTCTACAGTTCTTTCCTTCCCCAAATAGCTAATGCCATCATGAGAAACTCTCACAACCATGGGAATAGCATTCTTGAGGTATAACCAATTTTTTCCATTGCCCTTGCACAGGGTATCATGTAATATACCATTAACCAGTACTCATTTATGCTATCCTTCAAGCAAAGTATTTATTAGTCTGGAGATAGCTTATATGGGTTTTTTCCAGGAAACCTTTGGTTTTTCCTTTAACTCGCCATTTTAGCTTGCATTTTGTCCATTGTCCTTACCTCCTAGTTGGAACATTGACAAGCTGCCATGACCACAGAGTTGATCACCATCATAGACCCAGTCTCTGGAGGCAGCCCCAAGCTTTTGGGGATTTTTCACTCAAGTGTCCTGCACTTTGAGAGCTATAGATTGCCCTGAACACTTCATTGGAGATAGTTTAAATAATCTGTTGGTATGTGTTATAATAGACAGCATCAACATCTTAATCTTGGCCCCAGATTTATAGAAAATACTGTATTGAATAATAAAATTAAGTTTTATTAGTGCTACTGCTGATAGCACTTAGCTTAGCATTGGTAAGTACCTAGATCCGCAGTACATCTGAAAAGGCACAACATAAACATACTCTCTGTAAGAGCCCATTTTAAAGTCCAGTATTCTATTTTGCGAATAAGAAATTGAGTTTCACCTTCAGGCAGACTTATAATGGCAATAGCTATAATCCTCAGTTCTTCATCCCTCATGATCCACAAGAGGCTAAATTGTTTTCCCCACCAACTGTCTGAAGAACAGGCCTAAATTTTCGTGTGAAATGACTAGGCTTTGGGCTGTAAAAGTGTCTTCATACCCAAGGAATCTGGGCATATAAAGTAACATCTGCCCCCCCCTTCTGAATCCTTAGTCAAAGATTCACTCTTTTAAAAATTACTTGCCATGTACTCAACTCTTTCC
>NW_006784330.1:206896-209335 GCF_000442215.2 Lipotes vexillifer
TCTTTCCCTTTCCTTTTCTGATACCTCTCATGACTTGCAGAATAATACCTTCAAGAAGTGCTAAAAGCCATATTCACATACTCTTTCCTTTTGAATAATTACCAGTCACTGTATATTTGCTGACTGAATGTATGAATTAATGGAAATATAGTCATTATATATTAAGTGAAAAATCAAGTTATAAGACATGTATATGTCCTTTCTCTGTATAAAAAATCATATATATTTGAACATGCCTAGGTGCATGGAAAAAAAGTCTGCAATTATACACAAAAACTTTTTAATAATAGTTTGCCTCTAGAGGATTTTTAAAAATTCTTTACTCTTTATATTTATTATTGTTTTGTTCTTTTCCACCTTCCTTCCTTCCTTCCATCCCTCCTTCCTATATTCTACTTCTTTCTTTCCCTTCTTTATTCTTTCTTTCATTTTTTTCTTTCCACCATAATCATGTAGTACATTTCTAAATAAGCCTTTTTATTTTGGAATAATTTACAGAAAAGTTGCAAAATAGTATACAGTTTCAGTTTCTCTTAATGTGATCATTTTATATTACCATGGCATATTTGTCAAAATTAGGAAAGCAACACTGGTCATTATTAACTAAATTCCAGACTTAAATAATATTTTACCAGTTTTTCTACTAATTCCATGTTTCATTTCCAGGATCCAATCCAGTATACCACATTGCATTTAGTTGCCATGTCTCCTTAGTTGGCTCAGGTCTATGACAGTTTCTTTCCTTGTTTTTCATGACCTTGACAGTTTTGAGGAGTACTGGTCAGGTATTTTGTAGAATGTCCCTCAATTTGTGTTTATCTGATATTTTATCCTAATTAGACTAGAGTTATGAGTTTTTGGAAAAAAATACCCTAGAAGTGATATGTCCCATTGCATTATATTGAGAGTACATGATATTCAACATGATTTATCACTGCTAATGTTAACCTTAATCTCTTGGGTCTTCCCTGGTGGCTCAGTGGTTAAGAATCCACCTGCCAATGCAGGGGACACAGGTTCGATCCCTGGTCTGGGAAGATCCCACATGCCCCGGAGCAACCAAGCCCATGCACCACAACTACTGAGCCTGCGCACCACAGCTACTGAAGCCCACGCGCCCTAAAGCCCATGCACGACAACTATTGAGCCCGTGTGCTGCAACTGCTGAAGCCTGCGCACTTAGAGCCGCAAGAGCCTGTGCACAAGAGAAGCCACCGCAGTGAAAAAGCCCGCACACCACAATGACAAAGCCCGCACACCACAACAAAGAGTAGCCCCTGCTCGCTGCAACTACAGAAAGCCCACGTGCAGCAACAAAGACCCAACACAGCCAAAAATAAATAAATAAAAAAATAAAAAAATAAACAAAAAAACATTGATCTCTTGCTTAAGGTGGTGTTTCCCAAGGTTCTCCACGTTAAAGTTTGTTTTTCCCTTCCCAGGTATGTATAAGTTTTATACTAAAATAACTAATAATACATTTTCAAATGTAGAAAAAATTATGCCAAGGACCAAATGGTTCCCTGCAGATTAGTGGCTTCCCAACCTGTCCAGAGCCTTTTTCAGGAGATTCAGACACTGAATATGTTATTTCCCAGAGAACAGAGGAATATGACTTACTGGAAATTTCTTTTTTATTTACTTTTCTGACAAAATTAAATTTCACTCATATCCTTTCTATGCTTCCCTCAGGAATATAGAACTTGCTTTGTTGAAGCAGTCTGAGTAGTAATGGAAAAAGAAAGTTTCCACTTTGTTTTACAGCAATCTAAAAAGTGATGATTTGAACTTGATTTTTGGAAGTAGCTTGAAGTGTTCTATGAGGATCCTAGACCACAGCTCTGCTGAATGCACTTTTACACTTAGGGTATGGTATCATAGAATGTTTTTCTGTTATTTTCACAAATGAAATGAGACCCCAAGGCCTCATTCTGGTTGAAGTTTAAATTTAAGTAATTAATGCCTTTGTGGGGACATCGCTCTGCTTCCCTAAAGGAATATTAGAAAAGTGGCATCGTTCCTTGGGTACTGCAACTTTTTTTATTTTTTTTGCGGTATGCGGGCCTCTCACTGCTGTGGCCTCTCCCGTTGCAGAGCACAGGCTCCGGACGCACAGGCTCAGCGGCCATAGCCCGCAGGCCCAGCAGCTCCGCTGCATGCGGGATCCTCCTGGACCGGGGCACAAACCCGTGTCCCCTGCCTTGGCAGGTGGACCCTCAACCACTGCACCACCAGGGAAGCCCACTGCAATCTTTTAATTTCAATCACAAAATGAAATGATTTGGGGGGTTTTGTTTCATTTTGTTTTTGTTTATGCCAAAGAATACTGTATAGCATTTAAAAGCATAAGCTTGTTCTCGATCCATTATTTACTATCTTACGCAGTCTCATAATGTTTCTGTGATTGAGATTCCTTTTTTTTTTTTTTTTTTTTTTTCT
>NW_006784330.1:209374-226495 GCF_000442215.2 Lipotes vexillifer
CGGGCCCCTCACTGTTGTGGCCTCTCCCGTTGCGGAGCACAGGCTCCGGACGCACAGGCTCAGCGGCCATGGCTCATGGGCCCAGCCACCCCGCGGCATGTGGGATCCTCCCAGACCGGGGCACGAACCCGTGTCCCCTGCATTGGCAGGCGGACTCTCAACCACTGCGCCACCAGGGAAGCCCAATTGAGATTCTTCATCTGTAAAAACTGGAATAATAAAAAAATAGTATCTACCTCATAGTATGAGGACTGTTGTCTTCCTTTTGAATTGACATTTTTGTCATTACAAAATGTGTCTCTTTATCTCCAGTAATAATTCTTGCCTTAAAGACTACTTTGTCTGACATTAATATAACCATGACAGCTTTGTTGGTGGTGGTGGTGTTTGCATGGTATATTTTCCATCCTTTTATTTTCAATCTATCTGTATCCTTATATGTAAAATGTCTCTTGTAAATAGCATTTAGTTTGTTTATATTAATGTAATTAATAATATAGTTGCATTGTTATTGTTTTCTGTTTGTCTCCTCTGTCCATTGTTTCTTTGTTCCTCTTACCCTGCCTTACTTGGGATTAATCAAGTTTCTCATTATTATTATGCTATTTTGCTTATACCATATTCTAATGTTTTTAGTGGTTATTCTAGGGCAGTATTTCTCATCCAGGGGTGATTTTGCTCCCAGAGGACATTTGGCAATGTCTGGAGATATTTTTGGTTGTCACACTTGGTGGCGGGTGCTAGTGGCATCTACTGGGTAGAGGCCAGGAATACTGTTAAAACTCTCACAATACACAAGAGAGCCTCCCACAGCAAAGAGCTATCAAAGAGTGACAAGGCTGAGAAATCTTGCTACAGAGAGTTAGAGACTACATCATACATCCGTAATTTATTACCGTTTACCTTAAATTAGCATGTTGCAACTTTATGACAAATGCAAAAATTATACAACAGTAGAGATCCATTTATCTGCTCCCATCCTTTGTGCTCTTATCATATATTTCACTTCTACATACATTCTACCACAAGGCACTGATATTATTGCTACTTTAAATAATAAAGTTTTACAGATCTTCCTCAACTTATAATGGGGTTCCATACAGATAAGCACATCATAAGTTGAAAATATCATAAGTCAAAAATGCATTTAATACACCTAATCTACTGAACACCACAGCTTGGCCTAGCCTAACTTTAACGTGCTCAGAACTCTTATATTAGCCTACATTTGAGCAAAATCATTCTAACACAAAGCCTATTTTATAATAGTGTTGGATATCTCATGTAATATATTGAAAACTGTACTGAAAGTGAAAAACAGAATGGTTGTAGGTGGAGCTTGCTGCCACTGTTCAGCTTCAGGAGAGAGTATCATATCAAACATCGCTAAGTCATTTGATCATTGGGAATGATCAAAATTCAAAATTTGAAGTATGACTTCTACTGAATGCTTATCACTTTCACACCACCATAAAGTCAAAAATCGTAAGTCAAACTATCCTAATTTGGGGACCATCTGTATATTTACCCACATATATACCCCTTCTGCCCTTCATTCTTTTCTGTAGTTCTGTTCTTCAAAGTAATAGTATAATTTTCTTTAGCCTGAAAGAATTAGTATTTTTTATAGTGCAGCTCTGCTATCAATGAATTCTCACAAGTTCTGTTTGTCCAAAAACATCTTTTAAAATTTTTTAACCCTTTATTTTATATTGGAGTATAGTTGATGAACAAAGTTGTGATAGTTTCAGGTGTACAGCAAAGTGATTCAGTTATACATATACATGTATCTATTCTTTTTCAGATTCTTTTCCCATTTAGGTTGTCACAGAATATTGAGCAGAGTTCCCTGTGCTGTACAGTAGGTCCTTGTTGGTTATCCATTTTAAATATAGCAGTGTGTATATGTCAATCCCAAACTCCGTAACTATCCCTTCCCCATTGGTAACCATAGGTTCGTTCTCTAAGTCTGTGAGTCTGTTTCTGTTTTGTAAATAAGTTCATTATATCATTTCTTTTTAGATTCTGCATATAAGCAATATCATACAATATTTCCCTTTGTCTGATTTACTTCACTCAGTATGCCAATCTCTAGGTCCATCCATGCTGCTGCAAATGGCATTATTTCATTCTTTTTAATGACTGAATAATATTCCACTGTATATATGTGCCACATCTTCTTTATCCATTCCTCTGTCGATGGACATTTAGGTTGCTGCCATGTCTTGGCTACTGTAAACAGTGCTGCAATGAACGCTGGGGTGTATATATCCTTTCAGACCATGTTTTTCTCCAGATATATGCCCAGGAGTGGGATTGCAGGATCATATGGTAGCTCTATTTTTAGTTTTTTAAGGAACCTCCATACTGTTCTCCATAGTGGCTGTATACCAATTTACATTCCCACCAATAGTGTAGGAGTGTTCCCTTCTCTCCACCACCCTTTCCAAGATTTATTGTTTGGGGATTTTTTTTTCCACTGTACGCAGGCCTCTCACTGCTGTGGCCTCTCCCATTGTGGAGCACAGGCTCTGGACGCGCAGGCTCAGTGGCCATGGCTCACATGCCTAGCTGCTCCGCAGCATGTGGGATCCTCCCAGACCGGGACACGAACCCGTGTCCCCTGCATCAGCAGGCAGACTCTCAACCACTGCGCCACCAGGGAAGCCCTGTTTGGGGACTTTTTGATGACAGTCATTTTGACTGGTATGAGGCAAAAACATCTTTATTTCACTTTCATTTTTGAAGGATATTTCACTGGACATAGAATTACAGAGTGGTAGTTTTATCACAGTTTTTTTTTTTTTACTTGTTTCCTCCATTTATTACCAAAATATTTAACATTTTAATTTACTTTTAAAATTGTGGGTTTTAATACATGTATGAAACACACAGGGGACCCTCTCAGGCTGCTCCTAACAAACATCCCCAAAATGGATGTTGGGTGCTATGTGTTAGTTTCTACCATACAGCAGAGTGGAATTCTCTGTGCTATACAGCAGGTCCTCATTAGCTATCTATTTTATACATATTAGTGCATATTAGTGTATATATGTCAATCCCAATCTTTCAATTCATCCCACCCTCCCTTTCCCTCTGGTGTCCATACACTTGTCCTGTACGTCTGTGTCTCTATTTCTGCCTTGCAAATAGGTTCATCTGTACCATTTTTCTAGATTCCACCTATATGCGTTAATATACAATATTTGTTTTTCTCTTTCTGACTTACTTCACTCTGTATGACAGTCTCTAGGTCCATCCACGTCTCTACAAATGACCCAATTTCATTCCTTCTTTATTTTATATTTATTTTTGGCTGTGTTGAGTCTTCGTTGCTGCACGTGGGCTTTCTCTAGTTGCGGTGAGCAGGGGCTACACTTCGTTGCAGTGCGTGGGCTTCTCATTGCGGTGGTTTCTCTTGTTGCACAGTGTGGGCTCTATGCACGCAGGCTTCAATAGTTGTGGCTCACGGGCTCTAGAATGCAGGCTCGGTAGTTGTGGCTCACGGGCTTAGTTGATCTGTGCCATGTGGGATCTTCCTGGACCAGGGCTTGAACCTGTGTCCCCTGCATCAGCAGGCGGATTCTTAACCACTGCTCTACCAGGAAGCCCTCCTTCCTTTTTATGGCTGAGTAATATTCCATTATATATATGTACCACATCTTTATCCATTCACCTGCCATGGGACATTTAGGTTGATTCCATGTCCTGGCTATTGTATATAGTGCTGCAATGAACATTGTGGTACCTGTGTGCTTTTGAATTATGGTTTTCTCAGGGTATATGCCCAGTAGTGGGATTGCTGGGTCATATCATAGTTCTATTTTTAGCTTTTTAAGGAACCTCCATACTGTTCTCTATAGTGGCTGTATCAATTTACATTTCACGCAACAGTGCAAGAGGGTTCCTCTTTCTCCACACCCTCTCCAGCATTTACTGTTTGTAGGTTTTCTGATGATCGCCATTTTGACCAGTGTGAGGTGATACCTCATTGTAGTTTTGATTTGCATTTTTCTAATATTTAGTGATGTTGAGCATCTTTTCATGTGCCTCTTGGCCATCTATATGTCTTCTTCGGAGAGATGTCTATTTAGGTCTTCTGCCCTTTTTAAAAAATTTTTTAAATTTTTAAAAATTAATTAATTAATTAATTTATTTTTGGCTGCCCTGGGTCTTCGTTGCTGCACACAGGCTTTCTCTAGTTGCAGAGGGGGCTACTCTTCTTTGCGGTGCGTGGTATTCTCATTGTGGTGGCTTCTCTTGTTGTGGAGCATGGGCTCTAGAGCACAGGCTCAGTAATTGTGGCACACAGGCTCAGCAGCTGTGGCTCATGGGCTCTACAGCACAGGCTCAGTAGTTGTGGTGCACGGGCGTAGTTGCTCCACGGCATGTGGGATCTTCCTGGACCAGGGCTCGAACCCGTGTGTCCTGCATTGGCAGGCAGATTCTTAGGCACTGCTCCACCAGGGGAGCCCCTTCTGCCCATTTTTTGACTGGGTGTTTTGGTTTTTTGATATTGAACTGCATGAGCTTTTTGTATGTTTTGGAGATTAATCCTTTGTCCATTGATTCGTTTGCAAATATTTTCTCCCATTCTGAGGGTTGTCTTTTCACCTTCTTTATGGTTTCCCTTGTTGTTCAAAAGCTTATAAGTTTCATTAGGTCCCATTTGTTTTTACTTCCATTACTCCAGGAGGTGAGTCAAAAAAGGTCTTGCTGTGATTCATGCCAAAGAGTGTTCTTCCTATGTTTTCCTCTAAGAGTTTTATAGTGTCCAGTCTTACACTTAGGTCTTTAATCCATTTGGAGTTTATTTTTGTGTATGGTGCTAGGGAGTGTTCTAATTTCATTCTTTTACATGTTTCTGTCCAGTTTTACCAGCACCACTTATTGAAGAGACTGTCTCTTCTCCATTGTATATCCTGCCTCCTTTGTCATAGATTAGTTGACCATATGTGCGTGGGTTTACCTCTGGGCTTTCTATGCTGTTCCGTTGATCTATATTTCTGTTTTTGTGCCAGTACCGTACTGTCTTGATTACTGTAGCTTTGTAGTATAGTCTGAAGTCTGGGAGCCTGATTCCTCCAGCCCCGTTTTACTTTCTCAAGATTGCTTTGGCTATTTGGGGTCTTTTGTGTTTCCATACAAATCGTGAAATTTTTTGTTCTAGTTCTGAGAAAAATGCCATTGGTAGTTTGATAGGGATTGCATTGAATGTGTAGATTGCTTTGCGTAGTATAGTCATTTTCACTATCTTGATTCTTCCAATCCAAGAACATGGTATATCTCTCCATCTGTTTGTATCATCTTTAATTTCTTTCACCAGTGTCTTATAGTTTTCTACATACAGTTCTTTTGTCTCCTTAGGTATGTTTATTCCTAGGTATTTTATTCTTTTTGGTGCAGTGGTAAATGGGAGTGTTTCCTTAATTTCTCTTTCAGATTTTTCATCATTAGCATATAGGAATGCCAGAGATTTCTGTGCATTAATTTTGTATCCTGCTACTTTACCAAATTCATTGATTAGCTCTAGTAGTTTTCTGGTAGCATCTTTAGGATTCTCTATGTATAGTATCATGTCATCTGCAAACAGTGACAGTTTAACTTCTTCTTTTCCAATTTGGATTCCTTTTATTTCTTTTTCTTCTCTGATTGCTGTGGCTACGACTTCCAAAACTATGATAAATAATAGTGGTGAGAGTGGACAACCTTGTCTTGTTCCTGATCTTAGTGGAAATGGTTTCAGTTTTTCACCATTGAGAATTATGGTTTTTTTTTTTAAACATCTTTATTGGGGTATAATTGCTTTACAATGGTGTGTTAGTTTCTGCTTTATAACAAAGTGAATCAGTTATACATATACATATGTTCCCATATCTCTTCCCTCTTGCATCTCCCTCCCCCACACCCTCCCTATCCCACCCCTCCAGGCGGTCACAAAGCATCGAGCCGATATCCCTGTGCCATGGGGCTGCTTCCCACTAGCTATCTACCTTACGTTTGTTAGTGTATATATGTCCATGCCTCTCTCTCGCCTTGTCACAACTCACCCTTCCCCCTCCCCATATCCTCAAGTTCATTCTCCAGTAGGTCTGTGCCTTTATTCCTGTCTTACCCCTAGGTTCTCCATGACATTTTTTTAAAATTCCATATATATGTGTTAGCATACGGTATTTGTCTTTCTCTTTCTGACTTACTTCACTCTGTATTACAGACTCTAGGTCTATTCACCTCATTACAAATAGCTCAATTTCGTTTCTTTTTAGGGCTGAGGAATATTCCATTGTATACATGTGCCACATCTTCTTTATCCATTCATCCAATGATGGACACTTAGGTTGTTTCCATCTCTGGGCTATTGTAAATAGAGCTGCAATGAACATTTTGGTACATGACTCTTTTTGAATTTTGGTTTTCTCCGGGTATATGCCCAGTAGTGGGATTGCTGGATCATATGGTAGTTCTATTTGGAGTTTTTTAAGGAACCTCCATACTGTTCTCCATAGTGGCTGAACCAATTCACATTCCCACCAGCAGTGCAAGAGGGTTCCCTTTTCTCCACACTCTCTGCAGCATTTATTGTTTCTAGATTTTTTGATGATGGCCATTCTGGCTGGGGTGAGATGATATCTCATTGTAGTTTTGATTTGCATTTCTCTAATGACTAATGATGTTGAGCATTCTTTCATGTGTTTGTTGGCAGTCTGTATATCTTCTTTGGAGAAATGTCTATTTAGGTCTTCTGCCCATTTTTGGATTTGTTTGTTTTTTTGTTATTGAGCTGCATGAGCTGCTTATAAATTTTGGAAATTAATCCTTTGCCAGTTGCTTCATGTGCAAATATTTTCTCCCCTTCTGAGGGTTGTCTTTTGGTCTTGTTTATGGTTTCCTTTGCTGTGCAAAAGCTTTGAAGTTTCATTAGGTCCCATTTGTTTATTTTTGTTTTTATTTCCATTTCTCTAGGAGGTGGGTCAAAAAGGATCTTGCTGTGATTTATGTCATAGAGTGTTCTGCCTATGCTTTCCTCTAAGCGTTGTATAGTGTCTGGCCTTACATTTAGATCTTTAATCCATTTTGAGCTTATTTTTGTGTATGGTGTTAGGGAGTGATCTAATCTCATACTTTTACATGTACCTGTCCAGTTTTCCCAGCACCACTTATTGAAGAGGCTGCCCTTTCTCCACTGTACATTCTTGCCACCTTTATCAAAGATTTATCCATTGATTTATCTCTCTGTTTTTGTGCCAGTACCATACTGTCTTGATTACTGTAGCTTTGTAGTATAATGTGAAGTCAGGGAGGCTGATTCCTCCAGCTCTGTTTTCTGTTCTCAAGAATGCTTTGGCTATTCGGGGTCTTTTGTGTTTCCATACAAATTGTGAAATTTTTTGTTCTAGTTCTGTGAAAAAGGCCTTTGGTAGTTTGACAGGGATTGCACTGAATCTGTAGATTGCTTTGGGTAGTAGAGTCATTTTCACAATGTTGATTCTTCCAATCCTAGAACATGGTATATCTCTCCATCTATTTGTATCATCTTTAATTTCTTTCATCAGTGTCTTATAATTTTCTGCATACAGGTCTTTTGTCTCCTTAGGTAGGTTTGTTCCTAGATATTTTATTCTTTTGTTGCAATGGTAAATGGGAGTGTTTTCTTGATTTCACTTTCAGATTTTTCATCATTAGCATATAGGAATGCCAGAGATTTCTGTGCATTAATTTTGTATCCTGCTACTTTACCAGATTCATTGATTAGCTCTAGTAGTTTTCTGGTAGCATCTTTAGGATTCTCTAAGTGTAGTATCATGTCATCTGCAAACAGTGACAGTTTAACTTCTTCTTTTCCAATTTGGATTCCTTTTATTTCTTTTCCTTCTCTGATTGCTGTGGCTAAAACTTCCAAAACTATGTTGAATAATAGTGATGAGAGTGGACAACCTTGTCTTGTTCCTGATCTTAGTGGAAATGGTTTCAGTTTTTCACCATTGAGAATGATGTTTGCTGTGGGTTTGTTGTATATGGCCTTTAGTATGTTGTGGTAGGTTCCCTCTATGCCCAGTCTCTGGAGAGTTTTTTTTATCATAAATGGGTGTTGAATTTTGTCCAAAGCTTCTTGTGCATCTATTGAGATGCATCTATTGAGATGGTTGTTCTTCTTCAATTTGTTAATATGGTATATCACATTGATTGATTTGCATATTTTGAAGAATCCTTGTATCCCTGGGATAAACCCTACTTGATCATGGTGTATGATCCTTTAATGTGTTGTTGGATTCTGTTTGCTAGTACTTTGTTGAGGATCTTTGCATCTATATTCATGAATGATATTGGTCTGTAATTTTCTTTTTTGTAGTATCTTTGTCTGGTTTTGGTATCAGGGTGGTGGTGGCCTCGTAGAATGAATTTGGGAGTGTTCCTTCCTCTGCAATTTTTTGGAGGAGTTTTAGAAGGATAGGCATTAGCTTTTCTCTAAAGTTTGATAGAATTCACCTGTGAAGCTATCTGGTCCTGAACTTTTGTTTGTTGGAAGATTTTTAATCACAGTTGCAATTTCATTACTTGTGATCAGTCTGTTCATGTTTTCTGTTTCTTCCTCGTTCAGCCCTGGAAGATTATACCTTTCTAAGAATTTGTCCATTTCTTCATTGTTGCCCATTTTATTGGCATATAGTTTTTTGTAGTAGTCTCTTATAATCCTTTGTATTTCTGCAGTGTCTGTTGTGATTTCTCCTTTTTCATTTCTAATTTTATTGATTTGTGTCCTCTCCCTTTTATTCTTGATGGGTCTGGCTAATGGTTTATCAGTTTTTTAAATCTTCTCAAAGAATCAGTTTTACTGATCTTTGCTATTGTTTTCTTTGTTTCTATTTCATTTATTTCTGCTCTGATCTTTATGATTTCTTTCCTTCTACTAACTTCGGGTTTTTTTTTTGTTGTTGTTCTTATTTCTCTAGTTCTTATAGCTGTTTAAAGATGTGGTTACACTATATCTTGGCATCCGTGGATTGTGTTGTATTGAGGGGTATGTTGATAATATTATTTTCACTTCTTTGAAGACAACTTGCCTTTTCCATCCTCTGGCTGCTTTTAGGTTTTTCCCTTTATCCTTGATTCAGAGGTTGGACTATGATGTGCCTAGGTATGGTTTTGTTGTGTTTAAACTGCTTGGAGTTTACTGAGATTCTTGGATCTATGAGTTGATGCCTGTAATAATTTTGGGGAAATTATCAGACATTACCTTTTCAAATATTTTTTTTCTGCCTCATTCTCTTGCTCTTCTCCTTCTGGGATTCTACTTACATATATATTAAACTGACCAACAATCTCCCACATACTTATTACGCTTTTTTCTCTTCTTTCCATTATATTTTCTTTATGCTTCAGTTTGGGTTGTTTCTATTGAACTGTTTTTAAGTTCACTATTCCTCTCATCTGCTATGTTCATTCTGCTAGTACAGGGGTCCCCAACCCTCGGGCCATGGACTGGTACCAGTATGTAGCCTGTTAGGAACCAGGCTTCACAGCAGGAGGTGAGTGGCAGGCTAGTGAGTGGCACTTCATCTGCCAATCCCAATTGCTCCCCATTGCTCACATTACCACCTGAACCATCGCTTGCCTTACCACCTGAACCATCACCCCCATCACTCGCATTACTGCCTGAACCATCCCCTCCCCAGGCCGTGGAAAAATTGTCTTCCACAAAACCAATCCCTGGTGCCAAAAAGTTGGGGACTGCTGTGCCAGTAAACCCATTCAAGGAATTGTTTTAATTGACAGGATATACACAAACATAAAATTAGTAATTTTAAGGTGTATAGTTTAGTGCCATTTAATACACTAACAGTGTTGAAACTACTATCTTTAGTTTCAAAACTTTTTCATCACCCCCAAATAAAACCCCATGAATTAGTCTCTCTCCATTCCCCCCTCCTCGTAGACCCTAGCAACCACCAATATGCTTTCTGTCTCTATGTATTATCTATTCTGGGTACTTCACATACGTATAATCAAACACTATGTGACCTTTTGTATCAGGCTTCTTTCACTGAGCATAATGTTTTGAGGTACAACCATGTTGTAGCATGTATGAGTGTATCCAACATGTGGATTACCAGTGGGTCTACTTCTATTGACTGTTCTTCCTCTCGATATGGGTCACATTTTCCTGTTTCTTCGTATGCCTCATAATTTTTTGTATGCTCAACATTGTGCCTAAAGTGACCATAGAGTCTGATGCCAATGTTTTTTTCCTCCCAGAGAGGGTAAGTTCTTTTCTTTGTCAGGAAAATGAGTAAGGAGCTAATCATCTCAAACCAGTTAGGAACTGAGCTAGGTTGGCATTGAGTTGTGGCTATAATACTGCTTAGTTCTACTACAAGTCTCAAGGGCAAAATTTGAAAATAGATCCTTCCCTTCTGGTAGAGGACCTTTTTTCTACCTAGACTTTGCTACCTCTCTTCATTTTCCTCCATTCTTTCTGTATCTCAGACTATATATTTTCAACCATTATGTCTTTTTTTTTTTTCTGCATTGGGTCTTTGTTGCTGCACATGGGCTTTCTCTAGTTGTGGTGAGTTGGGGCTACTCTTTGTTGTGGTGCATGGGCTTCTCATTGCAGTGTCTCCTCTTGTTGCAGAACACAGGCTCTAGGCACGCAGACTTCAGTAGTTGCAGCACATGGGCTCAGTAATTGCGGCACATGGGCCCTAGGGTGCACAGTCTTTAGTAGTTGTGGCACGTGGGCTTAGTAGTTGCGGCACACAGGCTCTAGGGTGTGTGGGCTTCAGTAGTTGTGGTGTGTGGGCCCAGCAGTTGTGACTCATGGGCTCTAGAGCGCAGGCTCAGTAGTTGTGGCACATGGGGTTAGTTGCTCCATGGTATGTGGGATCTTCCCAGACCAGGGATTGAACCCATGTACCCTGCGCTGGCAGGTGATTTCTTAACCACTACACTACCAGGAAAGTCCCTCAACCATTATGTCTTAAAGATTACTGATTCTTTCTTCTGCCTGCTCATATGTGTTGTTGAAACCCTTTAGTGATTGTACTTTTTAGCTCCAGAATTTGTTCGGTTTCTCTTTATAATTTCTCTTTATTGATATTCTCTACTTGGTGAGACATTTTTCTACTTGTTTCCTTTGTTTCTTTGTTCATGGTTTTTCTTAGCTTTTTGAGCATACTTAAGACTGGTATTTTAAAGGCTTTGACTAGTAAGTCCAATTCCTGGGCTTCCTCAGGGGAAGTTTGCATTATTTTTTTCCTGTGGACCACACTTTCTTGTTTCTTTGCATATCTCATAATTTTTGTGGAAAACTGGATAATTTGAAAAGTATAACATTACAGCCCTGAAGAACAAATTCTCCTCTCTCCCCATAATTTGTTGTCAGTTGTTTACTTAGTGATTTTCTAAGCTATTTTTATAATGACTGTGTTCTTTGTTGTGTGTGGTCACTGAAGTCTGTTCTGTTAGCTTAGTGATTTCCTTAAATATCTGAAACAAAACAAAGCAAATAAAAATAGTGCCTTGGTCTTTGTAGATTTACTCTAAGTTAAGGCACTCCTTCAATGCTTAGCCAGGGCATTTACAACTCTGCCTTAGTTTTTATTTCCCCTTTGCACAGAGGCTAAAGATCAGCCAAAGGTGACAACTTAGGGTCTCTGTAGTCTTTTCTGAGCATGTGTTTATTCCTGAGCATGCATGGTCTTCTAGATCCCTCAATATATGTAGGAGCTTTCAAAGTTCTTATGCCCCCCCAACTTCTACCTTCTTCCCAACCTTGCCTCAAGCAGCTGCAGCAGCTATATGCTTTTAAATGTTTTTTAAAATTGCTACTCAAAATAAAAAACCACAATGAGATGCCACCTTACACCAGTTGACAAATATTTTTAAAAAGAAAAAAAAAGTTTTGGCAAGGAAGTGGAGAAACTGGAACACTAGTACCTTGTTGATGGCAATGTAAAATGGTACAGCCACTGTGGAAAACAGTTTGTTGGTTCCTCAAAAAGTTAGAAATGAATTACCATATGATTCAGCAATTCTTCTGGGAATATAACCCCCAAATTTAAAGCTGTGCCTTGAAGAGGTATTTGTACACTCATGTTCATAGCAGCCTTATTCACAATAGCTAAAAGGTGGAAGTGATGCAAATGTCCATTGATGGAAGAATGCATAAGCATTATGTGGTATACACATACAACGGAATATTATTCAGCCTTAAAAAAGGAAGGGAATCCTGATGTATGTCAGAACATGGACGAAGCTTGAGGACATTATGCTAAATGAAATAAGCCAGTTACAAAAAGGCAAATACTGTGTTATTCCACTTATATGAGGTATTTAGAGTCATCAAATTCATAGAAATATAAAATAGAATGGTGGTTGCCAGGGGTTGGTTGGAGGGAGGAATGGGGAATTATTGTTTATAGAGCTTCAGTTTTGCAAGATGAAAAGTGTTCTGGAGATGGATGGTGATGGTCCCAAAAATATGAATGTGCTTAATACCACTGAACTGTACACTTAAAAATGGTTAAGATGGCATATCTTATGTTATGTATATTTTACTACAACTTTTTTTAATTGGGGAAAAAATTGCTGCCCAAGTGGAGACTCCAGTCCTGAGAGTTTGGAGACAGGGGATGGCAAAACAAAGGCAAGTCCCTTAGCTGATCCCTAAGTGAGCAATCAGGCAGGTCAAAACACAAAACCACAACTCTTTGAGAACAAGTTCTGCATTTCCCACTTTGGCACCAGTAAGCTGGCCATTCCTTGGTTGTCACTGAGTTGTTGATTGGAGGATGGTAATCAGGTAGGTAAAAGTGTCCTAACACTATCTTACTAAAACTCTTTCTTCATCAAGCACCACCCTGGTTGTTCAAAGTTTTTATTAGATTTTAGAGTTCAAAAAAGTTGATTTTGACAGTTTTTGCCAGCTTAATCATTGCATTAGTGGAAGGATAGACCCCTGGCTTTCCTGGCTCCTCCATTTCCAGTGACATCACTCATAAGAGTTTAATTTTCTTCCTAACTAATGTGAAATGTTATTAAAGGGTTTTAAGCCAATTAGTTACAGGATAAAATTTATATTTTAAAAGATTCCTCTCTTTGGTCTTTGGAGACTGAATTGTAAAGAGGCAACAGTGGAAGAAAGGACACCAGTTAGGAGGCTTATGTCATAATCTATCCAATTATGAATTGGACTAGGGTGAATTGGATTAGTAGTAAAGTTGGAGAAAAATGGGTGATTCTTGGTATGTTTTTGAAATTAACTTTTGGAAGTAATCTCCAGGATTACTTATGAATATATGTGGAAAGTGAGAGGAAGGGAGGAATGAAGAATGTACTTAGAACTCGGCTGGCAATCCCATTTACTAAAGAGGGAAAGACTAGAAAAATGATGGGTTGGGAGAAATAAATATTCAAGACTTTTATTTTGGACACGTTACATTTGAGATAGCTTTAGACATTCAAGTAGCCTTGTCAGGGAGTCAGTTGGATTATAAGAATCTGGAGTTCAATAGAAAGGTCTAAGCTGGAAATAAACAGTAGATTTGTGAGTCATAAGCCTATAGATAGCAATATAAGTCATGAAACTAGTTGAGAACTTTCAGGGAGAAAAACAACTCAGAAAAGAACAGGCTAGGGAAGGAGACCTGGGGCAGTATAACACTTAGAGAAGCATAGAAGAAGCCATAAAGGAGGCTGAGAATTTATAAAGGAAGTAGGGAGTAAAGCACGATTGTAGTGTTATAGAAGTCAAGAGAATAGAATGTTTCAGAGATGAAGGTTCAAAATCATGTCATAGAAAGATTCTGAACTCACCTCATCTCATGGACACAACAAATCTACAACTTCATATAGAATAATTCCTCCATAAAGGGACCTGAAAACTGGGTTAACAGAGCCTTCACAACAAAGGATAAAAGGACAGCATTGAGATGGGTAGAAGAGACAAAGATATGTTCTTGCCAAGGAAAAAAGCACACCCCAGCCATAGTGATCCACAATTAGGAGTGATCACAAAAGTACAGATTGTTTCCCTAAGGAGTGAGGGATTTGAGCTCCACATCAGGCACCCCAACCCCTAGATCCTGCCCAAGACAGATGAGCCCCCCAAACACCTGGCTTTGAAAACCAATGAGGAATATGTCCAGGAAAAACATAAAACTACAGGGAATGGAAAACCCTGTCTTAAAGGGTCCATGCACATACAGAGTGAAGTAAGTCAGAAAGAGAAAAGCAAATACCATATGCTAACACATATATATGGAATCTAAAAAAAAAAGGTTCTGGAGAACCTAGGGGCAGACAGGAATAAAGACGCAGATGTAGAGAATGGACTTGAGGACACAGGGAGGGGGAAGGGTAAGCTGGGACAAAGTGAGAGTGGCATGGACATACATACACTACCAAATGTAAAAGAGATAGCTAGTGGGAAGCAGCTGCATAGCACAGGGAGATCAGCTCAGTGCTTTGTGTCCACCTAGAGG
This sequence comes from Lipotes vexillifer, assembly GCF_000442215.2. Taxonomy (NCBI): domain Eukaryota; kingdom Metazoa; phylum Chordata; class Mammalia; order Artiodactyla; family Lipotidae; genus Lipotes; species Lipotes vexillifer. The sequence continues at coordinate 223,858 of NW_006784330.1, forward strand.
GGTGGAATAGGGAGGGTGGGAGGGAGATGCAAGAGGGAGGAGATATGGGGATATATGTATGTGTATAGCTGATTCACTTTGTTATACAGCAGAAACTAACACACCATTATAAAGCAATTATACTCCAATAAACATGTTTTTTTTTTAAAAAAGGGCCCATACACAGGCTCACTCAACCAAAACCAGCAACCCCCCCCCAAAACCAACCCCTCCAAAAAAAAACAGATTTAAGAAGTGCATGGATCATAAGTGAAGGGGACCCACTTACGAATACTGAAGCATCTGCCAGAGAGACATAAATCAGTTGGGATGCTACATGGGAAATGGGACATTGGCAGAAGCAACTGATGTGATCTCAGGCTACCTTGCTAATGTTAGTGCTGGTGGGCACCATTTTGAAATTCTCCTTCTACACTGTGAGCACCAGTGGGCACATCCAGTTAAAGGCTCCACCCACCCCTGCATCTTAGGCCTCACAGCCAGCCAAGTCACAGCCATGTCAATCAGTGCATGCACTAGCCACAGCTGAGTCCTGTAGCCAATCTGGGGGCAACCACGGCCATCAGTGTACTGTAGCAGCTGGAACCAGGCTTCACAGTAAGTCCAGGGGCCAGCCCCACCCACCAACAGACTGCAACAGTAGCTGCAGCCTTGCCACAAAAGGAGAGTATATTCAGCCCACATAGGACACACTACTTCAGTGCCTGGCTCTGGATTGTGCCTCTAAGCCCTATAGGACATCCTCTAAATAAGGCCAGTCCTTAAAGACTGGAAAAGATAGCTGATTTATATAATACATAGAAACAAATAAAGAGAATTAGGCCAAATAAGGAGACAGAGGAATATATTCCAATAGAAAGAGCAAGATGAATCTCAGAAAAATAGTTAAATTAAATGGAGAAAAGCCATCTACCTGATAGAATTCAAAGTAATGGTCATAAAGATGCTCACCAAACTTGGGAGAAGAATGGATAAATAGCATAAGAACTTCAACAAAGAGATAGAAAATACAAGAAAGTACCAAACAGAAATTATAACTGAAATGAAAAATACACTAGAGGGGTTCAATAGCAGACTGGGTGAGTCAGAAGAACAAATCAGTGAGCTGGAAGACAAAACAATGGAACTCACCCAGACAGAGAAGCGAAATGAAAAAAGAATTTTAAAAAGTAAAGATACCTTAAGGGACCTTAGGGTCAACATCAAGAATAACATTCACATTGTAGAAGTCCCAGAAGGAGAAAAGAGAGATAAAGGGACAAAAAAACTATTTGAAGAAACAGTGGCTGATAAATTCCCAAATCTGGGGAGGGAAACAGACAACCAGATCCAGGAAGCCCAGAGAACTCAAAATAAGATGAACCTAAAGAAACATACCAAGATACACTGGTAAAAGTTAAGGATAAAGAAGGAATCGTAAAATTAGTAAGAGAAAAATAACTTGTCATGTATAAGGGAAACCCCATAAGGCTATCTGCAGATTTTTCAGCAGAAACTTTACATGCTAGAAGGGACTGGCATGACATATTTAAAGTGCTGAAAGGAAAAAAACTTCCAACCAAGAATTCTCTACCTGGAAGAATTATCATTCAGAACTGAAAAAGAGATCAAGAGTTCCCCAGATAAGCAAAAGTTAAAGGAGTTCATCACCGCTAAACCAGCCCTTCATGAAATGTTAAAGGGACTTCTTTAAACTGAAAAAGAAATGGCACTAATTAATAAGGAAACATATGAATGTAAAAATCTCACTGGAAATGGTAAATATATAACAAAGGTAGTGGATCAATCATTTATAAAGCAAGCATAAAGGTTAAAAGACAAAAGCAGTAAAATTAACTAAAATTACAATAATTACTTAAGGTATGCGTAAAATAAAACATGCAAAACGTGTCATTGAAAGTATAAAATGTGGTGGGGGAAGAAAAAAAGATAAAGCCTTGGAATGTATTTCAAATTTAAGTTGCTCCCAGCTTAAAACAGGCTACTATTTACATAGGATGATATATGTGAACCTCACAGTGACAACAAGGACAAAAACCTCATAGTAAATACACAAGAAAAAATGAGAAAGGAATCTAAATATAACACTAGAGAAAATTACCAAATCACAAGGGAAGAAAGAGAAAAAGAAAGAAACAGGAACTACAAAAACAACCATAAAACAGTTAACTAAATGGCAATAAGTATACACCTATCAATAATTACTTTAAATGTATGTCGGCTAAATTTTCCAATCAAAAGACATAAAGTGGCTGAATGGATTAAAAAAAAAAAAAACAAGTCCAGTGGTCAAAGCGGCACTCAAGCTCTGGGTTCTCCGAGGGGACAGCATGTAGGACTGAACACTGCACAGACTCGGGTATGAGTCCCAGCCAGCACGCACTGGCTGCGGCACTGACTTCACCTCCCGCACCCGTGTTCTCATCCTTCAAGAAGACAGAAGTAATTCATAGTCGGGTTTGTTATGAGGATGAAATGAAACAATGCCGCTGCACGAGCTGCTGGAGTGTCTAACAGGGCCTGGCTCGCAGCTGACACTAAATGATGAGTTGGATGAACTCCATGCTGAAATGGAAGAGATGAGAGACAGTTACTTAGAGGAAGATGTTTACCAGCTGCAAGAGCTTCAGCAGGGACT
>NW_006784330.1:226552-248807 GCF_000442215.2 Lipotes vexillifer
CAGGAACTGGACCGTGCCAATAAAAACTGCCGAATCCTGCAGTGCTGCCTCAGGAAGGCTGAGCAGAAGAGCCTGAAGGAGGCAGAGACCAGGCAGGTGTATGGCGAGCTCATCTGAAGTCTGGAGCAGGACTTAAAGGTGGCCAAAGATGTGTCGGTCAGGTTGCACCATGAACTTGAAACTGTGGAGGAAATGAGAGCTAAAGCTGAAGATGAGAATGAAACTCTACAACACCAGATGACTGAAGTGGAAATATCCAAACAGGCCTTCCAAAACGAGCTGGAGAGACTGAAGGAGTTAAATCAGACATGGACGGGGATTTGCCCCTTGGGTTGACTTGTGAGGGACTTGGGACTCCAAGTGTCCTATTCTTTCTTACCATGGTCTAAGGCAGGGGTTGGCCAGCAATGGTTTGTATGGCCTGGGAACTAAGAATGGTTTTTACATTTTTCATAGCATTGTTGAGGGGGAAAAAAAAACACACAGAAAATAAACCTAAAACAGCAAAGATGATGATGTGACAGAGGCTGTCTTGCTTGCAAAGCCTGAAATATTTGCTCTCTGGCCCTTTATGGAAAAGGCTTGTTGAATCCTGCTCTAAAGCTATTTTTTATAATTTCCATTCCAATGAGCTGGCCGTTAATTCCCTTTATGGGTCCAAGCGAGGTATATTATTACTAGAATACAAAATAAGGCAGTAGCATTTTTCTCAAGAGCCTTCTCTTCCAGTGAGCTGGGAAATACGTTACGCTTGTTCATTACCCTGTGTCAGCAGATGATGGGTGTGTGCTGCCTGTGTCTGTTATTCAGCCAATATGATTTATTTATTTATTTAACATCTTTGTTGGAGTATAATTGCTTTACAAAAAAGAAAACAAAAAACATAAAAAACAAAACAAGACCCATCTACACAAAAGACTCACTTCAGAAGAAAGGACACACACAGACTGAAAGTGAAGGGATGGGAAAACATATTCTATGCAAATGGAAATAAAAAGAAAACTGGAGTAGTTGTAGTTGTATCAGACAAAACAGACTTTAAAACAAAGGCTGTAACAAAAGACAAAGGAGGGTGTTATGTAATGTAAATGGGTCAATCCAGCAAGAAGATATAACATTTATAAATGCACCCAACAGAGGAGCACCAAGATATATAAAGCAAATATTAACTGACTTAAAGGGAGAATTGAAGAGTAGGGGACTTTACCACCCTACTTACATCAATGGGTAGATCATCCAGACAGAAAATCAATAAGGAAACAACAGACTTAAATGACACATCAGAGCAAATGGTCATAATAGATATATAAAGAACATTCCATCCAAAAGCAGCAGAATACACATTCTTCTCAAGTACACATGAAACATTTTCCAGGGTAGATAACATGTTAGGTCACAAAACAAGTCTCAATATAGTCAAGAAGACTGAAATCATATCAAACATTTTTTCCAACCAGAATGGTATGAAACTAGAAATCAATCACAAGAAAAAAACAGGAAAAATTACAAAAAACATGGAGATTAAACAACATGCTACTGAACAACCAATGGGTAATTGAAGAAATCAAAGGATACATTTTAAAAATATCTGGAGACAAATGAAAATGAAAATACAACATACCCAAATCTATGGGAATGCAGCAAAAGTAGGGCTAAGAGGGAAGTGATGGCAATGCAGGCCTACCTCAAGCAACAAGAAAAATCCCAAATAGATAATATAACTTTATAGCTAAAGGAACTAGAAGAGGAAGAACAAAAGAAGCCCAAAATTAGTAGAAGGAAGGAAATAATAAAGATCAGAGTGGAAATAAATGAAATAGAGACTTAAAAAAATCAGAAAAGATCAATGAAACTAAGCACTGGTTCTTTGAAAAGATTAACAAAACCGGCAAACCTTTAGCTAGACTAACCAAGAAATAAAAGAGAGGATTCTAATACAATCAGGAAAGAAAGAGAAGTTACAGTTGATACCACAGAAATACAAAACATCATAAGAGACTACTATGAACAATTATATGCCAACATATTGGATAGCCTAGAAAAAATGGATAAATTCCTAGAAAAATACAGTCTTTGAAGACTGAATCATGAAGAAACAGAAAATCTGAATAGACTGATTACTAGTAAGGAGATTGAAACAGTAATCAGAAAGCTTCCAACAAACAAAAACCCAGGACCAGATGGCTTCACTGATGACTTCTATAAAACATTCAAAGAATGTTTTCATTCATTCTTTCTCAAACTCTTCTAAAAGACTGAAGGGGAGAGAAACCTTCTAAACACATTTCACAAATCCAGCACTACCCTGATACCAAAACCAGATAAGGACACCACAAAAAAAGAAAATTACAGGCTGACATCACTGATAAACATACATGCAAAAATCCTCAACAAAATGTTAGCAAACCGGGCTTCCCTGGTGGCGCAGTGGTTGGGGGTCTGCCTGCCGACGCAGGGGACGCGGGTTCGTGCCCCGGTCCGGGGGGATCCCGCATGCCGCGGAGCGGCTGGGCCCGTGAGCCGTGGCCGCTGGGCCTGCGCGTCCGGAGCCTGTGCTCCGCAACGGGAGAGGCCGCAGCGGTGAGAGGCCCGCGTACCGCAAAACAACTTGTATGGTTTTGCTATGTACACTAAGATGAGCTTCTTCCCGCGGAACCAAAAAAAAAAAAAAAAAAAAAAAAAATATTAGCAAACCAAATCCAACAGTGCTTTAAAAGGATCATACACAACAATCATGTGGGATTTATTCCAGGGATGCAAGGATGGTTCAACATCTGTGAATCAATCAACACGATACATCACATTAACAAAATGAAGCATAAAAATCATATGATCATCTCAATAGATGCAGAAAAAGCATCTGACAAAATTAAACATCCATTTATGATAAAAACTCTCAACAAAGTGTGGGTATAGATGGACTGTAACTCAACATAATAAACGCCATATATAATGAACCCGCAGCTAATATCATACTCAATGGCGCAAAGCTGGAAGCTTTTCCTCTAAGGTCAGAAACAAGACAAGGATGCCCACTCTTACTAATTTTATTCAACATAGTATTGGAAATTTTAGCCAGAGCAACTAGGTAAGAAAAAGAAATAAAAGGCATCCAAATTGAGAAGGAAAAAATAAAGCTGTCACTATTTGCAGATGACATAATACTATAGAGAGAGAACCCTAAAGACTCCACCAAAACACTGTTTGAACTAATCAATGAATTCGGTAAAGTCACAGGATACAAAATAAATATACAAAAATTTGTGGCATATCTATATACTAATAATGAACTATCAGAAAGAAAACAACCCTATTTACAATTGCTTCAAAAAGAATAAAATACCTAGGAAAAAATTAAACCAAGGAGGTGAAAGTCCTATACACTGAAAAGTATAAGACACTGATGAAAGAAGTTGAAGAAGTCACAAATAAAGGGAAAAGATATTCCATGATCACAAATTGAAAGGCTTAATATTGTTAAAATGTCCAGACTACCCAAAGCAACCTACAGATTCAATGATATCACTTTCAAAATTCTAATGCCATGTTTCACAGAACTAGAACAAAAAAGTTCTAAAAATTTATATGGAATCACAAAATATCCCGAATAGTCAAAACAGTCTTGAGAAAGAAGAATGAAACTGGAGCTATCATGCTCCCTGATTTCAAACTAACCTACAAAACTACAGTAATCAACACAGTATAGTATTGGCACAAAAACGGAGACAAAGACCAATGGAACAGAAGTGAAAGATCAGAAATGAACCCACAGATGTGTGGACAATTAATCTGCAACAAAGGATCAAGGAACATGCACTGGAGAAAGGATAGTCTCTTCCATAAATGGTGTTGGGAAAACAGGACAGTCACATGCAAAAGAATTAAACTGAACCACTATCTTACATCATACACAAAAATTAACTCAAAATGGATTAAAGACTTGAATGTAAGACCTGAAACCATAAAAATCCTAGAAGAAAACACAGGTGGTAACTCATTGACATTGGTCTTAGTAATGTTTTTGTGGATCTGACTCCAAAGACAAAGGAAACAAGCAAAAATAAACAAGGGACTACATCAAACTAAAAAGCTTCTGCACAGTGATGCAAACCATCATCAAAATGAAAATGCAACCTAATGAATGGGAGTAGATACTTGCAAATCACATATGCAATAAGGAGTTAATATCCAAAAAGAATTCATGTAACTCAACAACAACAAAACAAACAATCCAATTAAAAAATGGGCAGAGGATCTAAGCAGACATTTTTCCAAAGACATACAAATGGCCAACAGGCACATTAAAAGATGTTCAACATCACTAATTATTTGGGAAATCCAAATCAAAACCAAAATGTGATATCACCTCACACCTGTTAGAATGGCTATTATTGAAAAGACAAGAAATAACAAATGTTGGAGAGGATGTAGAGAAAAGGGAACCTTCATATACTGTTTGTGGGACTGTAAATTGGTGCAGCCACTATGGAAAACTGTATGGAGGATCCTCAAATACTTATGAATAGAACTACCATATGACACAGCTATTCCACTTCTGAGTGTTTATCTGAAGAACATGAAAACAGTAATTCAAAAAGATAACTGCACCCTTATGTTCATTGAAGCATTATTTACAATAGCCAAGATATGGTAACAATCTAATTGTCCATCAATGGATGAATGGATAAAGCAGATGTGGTATATACACACAATGGAATATTAGCAAACTACAAAAAAGAATGAAATCCTGCCACTTGTGACAACACAGGTGGATCTTGAAGGTCTTATGCCAAGTGAAGTAAGTCAGATGGAGAAACACAAATACTGTATGATTTCATTCATATGTGGAATCTAAAAAAAAACACACACACAAATGAACAAACAAAATAAAACAAACTCATAGATACAGAGATCAGATTAGTGGTTACCAGACGGGAAAGGGGTTGGAGGGGTGAGTGAAACAGGTGGAGGTCAACTGTATGGTGATGGATGATAATTACACTTGTGGTGGTGATCACTTTGTAGTATATACAGATATCAAATTATAATGCTGTACACCTGAAATACATTTTTTAAAAAGAGAAGAGTGTTTCAAGAAAGAGGAAGTGGTAAACTGCATTGAATGCAGCTGAACGTTTGAGATGAGGACAGAGAAGTTACCATTGATTTTGCAAGATGGTTGGGAGAGGTATTACCAAAGACGTAGTAAAGAACAGTGTCTTATTGAAACAGATTTAGGAGAAAATGGAAGTGGAGACCATGACTATAGAGAACTTCAAGAAATTGTGCTGAGTGGAATAGAGAAATGGAACTATAGTTTGGGAATGTGAAGTATTGTAATTTTTTTTTTAATAAATGGGACATACGATAACATATTTATATGCTGATGGGAATAATAGATTGGTGGCACAGACAGTATAATTACTTGTGTTAAGCCTTGAGAAATCAGGGGACTGGAATCCAAAGTATAAATAAAGGGGATGGCCTTTGATAGGAGCAGGGGTACTTCACTGTAATGATAATCTTACATTTATTGAGCTCTTGGTATGTACCAGATACTATTCAAAACCTTACAGGTATTCATTTCATCCTCAAAACAACCCTATGTTGTTATATACTATTACTACCCTCATTAATTTTAAAAATGAAAAAACTAGGGCATAGCAAGTTTAAATAACTTAAAGTCACACAGCTAGTAAATTATAGTCAGTATTTGAACATGGCATTAGATCCCACACTCTTAACCACAATGGAAGAAGCTAGAATGTAGGCACAAATGTAAGTAGACAGTAGATTTGGTGATAAAAAGATGAAGTCCTCATGTGATTGCTTTTATTATCTCAATGAAATATGAAGCAGGGACTTCCCTGATGGTCCAGTGGTTAAGACTCCAGGCTCCCAATGCAGGGGGCCTGGGTTTGATCCCTGGTCAGGGAATTAGATCCCGCATGCCACAACTAAAGATCCCGCATGCTGCAACTAAGATCTGGCACAGCCAAATAAATAATTTATAAATATATGAAGCAAAGGTCCATATCAATATGCATAGATCAGTTTCTTTCCTTTTAATGCCAACATGATATTTTATCATATGGTTGTGCTACAATTTGATTACTTAACTAATAAGTCCCCTATTGAGGAACTTTTGTTTCAAGGTTTTTCTTATTACAATACTGCAAACAATATTCTTGTGCATATATATATATATATGTATATATATATATATATTTGAGCATATTTATAAGTATTTCTGTATAATGGACTTCTAGAAGTAGATTTTCTAGATCTTCATAATTCAATTTTTAAAAGATACTGACATATATTAACGCATGTATGTGGAACCTAGAATAATGGTACAGATGAACCGGTTTACAGGGCATAAGTTGAGGCACAGATGTAGAGAACAAGCGTATGGACACCAAGGGGGGGAAACCATGGTGGGGTGGGGATGGTGGTGTGCTGAATTGGGCGATTGGGATTGACATGTATACACTGATGTGTATAAAATTGATGACTGATAAGAACCTGCAGTATAAAAAAAACAAACAAAAAAACCCCAACTAATACTAAACTGTCTTTGGGTTATTTGTATGGAAATATGTTAATATAAATGTTTCAGAAATTACATGAAATTCCTAAAAATCTTATATGTTCTGGTATAATGTTATGTCATAATTCTAGTTATTACTTTAAAATGTATATCTCAGAAATAACTAAATTTCCTTGTCAATTGCATTATTATGAACTTTCATCAAATCTTTAACCGTAGTCATTTTTAAGTCTTTTGTGATTTACAGACAGTTCTGGGTGTACTTTGATGCTTTTGCAAAAATGTTCCTATAAAAGGGTTTCATCTTCAAGGAACTCATGGAAAAGACTCTGCCAAGTACAGGTTTCTGGTAACTGACTATACTGCTGAACTGAATGAATAAGCATTTTCAGAATTCTAATGGAAGACTGATGAATTCAAAAAAGCACTAACAAAGATCAAGATGAAAAAAAATTAATTACATGGGACTGAGTGAACTGATGAGGATGATTATAATTTTTGTGACTTTCTGTTTGAATAAAAAAAACTCCCACAAGGACTCATAGGCAAGAAATATACAAATCAATTTTCACTGCAAAGTAAAGGAGCTGTTACAGTGGAGGATTACTGGACTGAATGTCAATATTATGACATAGTATGAGTGTATTTCGTGTTTGGTAATTGTAATCATTGCTTTTGTTGTGGTCATCCATTTACAATGCTTGGTGTCAGTTTATTTATCTCTTGTAAAAATAAAAATACAGTGTGTGTGTGTGTGTGTGTGTGTGTGAAAAAATCGGGGGTTGCCTACATTTAGTGCTAAAAGCTTTCCTTTTCCCTGTATTCTGCTTTTTTTTTCCCCTCTGGGTAGACAAACTATTCTTCATTTACACTAAAACTTTCTTATGAAAGATTATTTCTTTGCTGAAATTGTTTAGTTTAGAGGCCATGTAGACTTGCTTATTTTGTTTATACATTCATGGTTTGTGAATAAATCTGCCATGTTTTATTACCTAAAAAAAAAGATACTGCCAAATTGTCCTCCTAAAGGGTTATACTTATTTATACTCTCATCCAATGTGTATGACAGTGTCTATTTTCCATACCCTTGGAAACATTTGATGTTATCAATCTTTGTAATATTAACCTTCAGACAGGTTATACAAACATGACACCTAGTGCCCAGATCTTGGATTCTAAATACTTTTTTTCCCCAATAAACGGAACTAGGGCATCATGTAGAAATGGTTGATTCTATCACTGGGGTAGGGAATACATACGATGAGCCTGGAACATCTTGTAGTGCCAGAAAATAAGGAAGTAATCAAAAAATGGGGACATGTCAAAATGACACAGAAGCTCCCAATGGTCAAAGCTGGAACAATTTGAACAACAAAACAATGATAGTATTAGGTTATAAGTCATAGAATAAAATAAACATCCATTAGTCTATGCTGTTATAAGTAAATGTGTAAATAAATGGGAGAGAAGGGACATCTTCCTCAGAGAATTTCAATGAATACATATAGATAAAATGGAAGGAACAGAAAATCACCATTAGGTAAACACCACAGCAGTAATTGTCATCATAAGAACCACTAATGAATGCTAAATTTGGTGGGCAAAAGTATGATGAGAAACAGAATATTTGAATGGTCTCAATGTATCTTCCTACAAGATATTCATTAATTATAAAGAGGAAAATAGTAACTTTATAGTGAAGCATAGCAGACAGTATCTTAACCAAATGATCAAAGTTAACATCACCAGTATTAAGACATGTCAGCATCAGGTATCTCCTGATATTATGCACTAAAAAAGACAATACCATTTCAGTGGTATTCTCACAAACAATGCATAACCTCAATCTAATCATGAGAAAATGTCAGACAAACCCGTTAGGGGCATTCTATAAAATAACTGACCAGTGAGAACTGTCACAATTAGGGACAGATTAAGGATATATGATAATAAAATGCAGTATGGAATCCTGGATCATAAAAGGACATTAGTGGGACAAACAGAAAAAATCAAATAAGGTCTGCACACTAGTTCATAGTACTGCATCAGTATTATTCTCCGGGACTTCCCTGGTGTTGCAGTGGTTAAGAATCCGCTTGCCAATGCAGGGGACATGGGTTCAAGTCCTGGTCCGGGAAGATCTCACATGCTGCAGAGCAACTAAGTCCATGTGCCACAACTACTGAGCCTGCGTTCTAGAGCCTGCATGCCACAACTACTGAGCCCATGCGCCACAACTACTGAAGCCTGTGCACCCGAGTCCGTGAGCCACAACTACTGAGCCTGTGTGCCGCAACTACTGAAGCCCGTGTGCTCTAGGGTCCACCTGCCACAACTACTGAGCCTGTGTGCTGCAACTACTGAAGCCCACACGCCTACAGCCCGTGCCCTGCAACAAGAGAAGCTACCATAATGAGAAGCCTGCGCACTGCGACGAAGAGTAGCCCCTGCTCGCTGCAACCAGAGAAAGCCCTCGTGCGGCAACGAAGACCCAACACAGCCAAAAAAAAAAAAATTATTTTCCTAGTTTTGATAACTGTACTATAGTTATGTAAGATGTTAACATTGGGGAAGCTAGGTGAAGGATATATAGGAACTCATTTACTATTTTTGTGACTTTTCTATAAATCTAAAAAGGTTTTTTAAAAAAGATGCAGCAAAAAAGAGAGAGCTAATTTTCCTAATTTGTGTTACTACTCTGAACATTGTTCTTAGTTTATCATTTATATTTCAGTTTCTCTATAAGTTTTCTTTTCATTTACCCACTTTTTAGTTGGATTCTTGACTTTTGTATATTAAGAAAACTATATGCATTCTATGTTAAGGAAATTAGCTTCTGTGTGTGGCAAATTATTTACCAGTTTGTCTTTTGATTTTTTTAATGGTGGGTTAGTGTGTATATGTGTATATAGATTTTTTGAACTGATGATTTCTGCTGACCTGTGGACAGAAAATAAGGAATAGTAGCCAAGTGACTTTAAGTCTTCAATAGTGATCAAAAGACCACAGAATAGGAACAATACTTTATGGAAATGACTTTGAGAAACTTTTTCTTTCTTCCATTATAAGTTACATTTATTTAAACATTTACATACAGTAAAATTCATCCTTTTTGGTATACAATTCTAGGAGTTTTGACAAATGCATACACTCATGTAATTATAATCAAGATACAGATAATTTCCATTATTAAAACAAATTCCTATTCTATCTTTTTGTAATCAGTCTCTCATTTTTAACCCGTCACCCACTGATTTGTTCTGTTCCCATAGTTTCATCCTTTCCAGAATGTTATATAAATGGAATCTATCAGTAAGTAGCCTTTTGAGTTTGGCCTCTTTTACTTAGCAAAATGCATTTGAGATTCATCCAAGTTGTTGCATGTATCATAGTTCATAATAGTTTTTATTGCTGAGTAGTATTCCATTGTATGGATATATTACAGTTTATCTATGCACCAGTTGAGGGACATCCTCCATTTTTATTTTCCTCTATTGTTAATGGTCTGCAGGTCTAGTAAAGGGCAGAGGTGAGATTTTATACCCAACAGGAAGAAGTTTCTTCTGAAAAGTCCAGCTTAGAAGTATGCTCCTGGGTAACATGTGCAAGAGGTTATACCAGTATAACTTACTTCTTGTCCTTTAAACTATATTTAAAATTGGAGTTAATCCTAAGTGAGCAGTATATCAAAGGAACAGATGTTTGTCCTGAGTATAGTTAGATGATATCCTCAGAGCAGGCCTGACAAATATTCTGGAAGCCAAGTCACTGGTAGAATATTAAAATTTTCTTTATTTAAAAAAATACTGAAAAAAGTAAAAATCAGCCCAAATCACACTTGAAAAATTTTATAAAGCAAGTCCCCTTTCAGCCTATCCAATCCCACCTCTAAAAGGTTTACAGTTTGGTATGTGTATTTCCCAGCTTTTTCCTAAGTTTATTCAGAAATATCTATATATACATATATCATACATACACAAATGCTTTTGTTTATAAAAAAGTATTCTATATATATATATACACATATATATATGTGTGTGTGTACATATATTTATACACACACACACACACACCTTTTTAACATTACAAAATCCTGGACATCATACAGGTCAGAATGCATTAATAGATATATCCCATTATTTTAATGCCTGTATAGTATTCCACTAAATGGATGTGCCATAATTTATCCATTCTCATACTGATGGACATTTAGGTTATAACCAGTATTTGTATGTGTGTGTGACTTTATTAAAATATAATTCAGGTAAGATAAAATTCACCCATTTAAAGTGTTCAATTCATGATTTGTAGTATATTCAGAGTTGTGCAATCATCACCACAATTTTAGAACATTTTCATCAAGTTCTAAAGAAACTCCATACACTTCAGCTATTACCTGAAGCCCTAAGCAACCACTAATCTACTTTCTGTCTCTGTATATTTAGAATCATATAATATATAGCCTTTTGGAGTGGCTTCTTTCATTTAGCATGTTTTCAGGGTTCTTCCACGTTGTAGCATATATCAGAAGTGTTCCCTCCTCTTCTACTTTTTGGAAGAGTTTGTGAAGAACTTGTATTAATTCTTCTTTAATGTTTGTGAGAATTAATCCAAGAATCCATTTGAGCCTATGCTTTTCTTTATGGGTATTTAAAAAAATTACTAATTAACCACTTTGTTACAGGTTATCTTCAGATTTTCTTTGTCCCCCCCCCCCAACAACTGGTTTCAGGAGTTCATGTATTTCTAGGAATTTTTCTATTTCAAATAAGTTACCTAATTTATTGGCATAAAATTGTTCATGGTGTTCCTTCATAATTTTTATTTTACATTTTTATAAGGTTGGTAGCAATGTTCCTGCCTTCATTTCTGATCCTAGTAATTTGAGTCTCCTTTATTTCCTGGTCAACCTACTGAAAGGTTTATCACTTTTGTTGGTCTTTATACAGAACCAACTTTTGGTTTTGTTGACTTTTTATTCTCTATATCATTTATTTATCTAATCTCTTATTTCCTTCCTTCTGCTTTTTCTAGTTAGTTTCCTTCTCTTTTTCCAGTGTCTTAAGGTGTAAAGTGAGGTTACTGATATGTTATCTTTCTTCTTTTAAATTATAGGCATTTGTACTTATACATTTCTAAGCACTGCTTTAGGTGTAACCCAGAAGTTTTGGCATTTTGTGTGTTCATTTTCACTCATCTCAAATTAATCTTGTAATTCCTTCTTTAACCCACTGGTCACTTAAAAGTGTGTCTAATTCATATTTGTGTTTCCCAACTTTCTGTAACTGATTTCTAACTTCATTCCATGTGGTCAGAGAACACACTTTGCATGGTTTTAATCCACTTTAATTTATTGCGGTTTGTTTTATGGTATGTGATATGGTCTGTCCTGGAGATGTTTCATGTGCACTTGAGAAGAATGTGTATTCTGCTCTTGTTAGGTGAAGTGTTCCATAAGTCTCTTTAAGGTCTAGTTGATTTATAGCATTGTTCAAGTCTTCTATTCCCTTGTTCATCTTCTGTCTAGTTCTTATTGAAAATGGGGTACTTAATTCCCCAACTCTTATTGTATACTTTTATATTTCTCCATTCATTTCAGGTTTGTTTTTTTTTTTGCGGTACGCAGGCCCCTCACTGCTGTGGCCTCTCCCGTTGTGGAGCACAGGCTCCGGACGCGCAGGCTCAGCGGCCGTGGCTCACAGGCCCAGCCGCTCCGTGGCACGTGGGATCCTTCTGGACCGGGGCACGAACCCGTGTCCCCTGCATTGGCAGGCGGACTCTCAACCACTGCGCCACCAGGGAAGCCACATTTCAGTTTTTGATTCATGTATTTTGGTACTCTGTTGTTAGGTTCATATGTGTTTCTAATTGTTATATCTTTCTGATGGATTGACTTTTATCAATATAAGATGTCACTCTTTACCTATAGTGACATTTTTTTGTTTTAAAGTCCATTTTAAATAGACTTTAGATAATAGTATAGCCACTGCAGCTTTCTTATAGTTGCCATTTGCCTGATATTTCTCTCTATCCTCTAACCTTCAGTCTGTATCCTTGAATCTAAAGTGTGAATCCAATAAAGAGCATAGAGGTAAGGCTTTTTTTTTCCCATTTTGATGATCTCTGCCTTTTGATTGGATCGTTTAATCCATTCATATTTATTATTAACATAGGTGGACTTACGACTGCCATTTTACTGTTTCTTTTCTATATGTCTGAAGTTTTTGTTTCTCCATTCCTTTTTGTTTGTTTTTTTGTTTTTTGTGGTACACGGGCCTCTCACTGTTGTGGCCTCTCCTGTTGCAGAGCACAGGCTCCGGACGTGCAGGCTCAGCGGCCATGGCTCATGGGCCCAGCCGCTCCGTGGCGTGTGGGATCTTCCCGGACTGGGGCACGAACCCATGTCCCCTGCATCGGCAGGCAGACTCTCAGCCACTGCACCACCAGGGAAGCCCTCCATTCCTCTTTTTGCTTTCTTTTGCATTGAATGTTTTCTAATAAAACATTTAAATGTCTTTAATATTTTCACTATGTATTTTTAGTTATTTCTTTAGCGGTTGCTCTAGGGTTTACCATACACATCTTAATTGGCTTCAGCTATATACTAACTAAATTCCAATGAGATATAAAAACCTTATTGCTATATAAACCTATTCCTTTTCTCACTTTTTGTGGTATTATTGTTATTATTATTTCTATATTACAAACCCAACAATACATCATTATAATTATTACTTAATATAATTTTATGTCTTTTAAAGAAGCTGAGAGAAGAAAGAATAAGTATATATTTACAACTTTTTTATATTAACCTTCTTATTTCCCATTTCTTATTTTCTTCATTTGTTCCTGTGGATTTGAGTTACCATTTTAGAGTCATTTCTTTAATCCAATACAGCTTTGTTTCCACCCACTTCCTTTGTCTTGTTATTGGTAAATATATTACAGCTTTATATGTTATAGATCCAACAATGCAACTATATACATATTGTCTTATAAAATAGCTTTTTAAATCAATTAAGAAAGGAAAAATGTATTTTGACTGTCTTTTATAATTACATAATTACCTTTACCCATGCTAATTTTTTAGATGTGTAGATTCAAATTACTGTCTGAGGTCACTTGCTTTCCACCTGAAGAACTTTCTTTAATATTTCCTGTAAGTCAGGCCTGACAGCAACATAGTCTCCCAGTTTTTGACTGTGTGGGAATGTCTTTATTTCATCTTCATTTTTGAAAAACAGCTTTATTGAATATAGGATTCTATATTGACAGTCTTTTTCTTTCAGCACTTTGAATATGTTTTCCCACTGCCACCTCCATTGTTTCTGATGAGAAGTCATCTCTCTCATTGAGGTTCCCTTGTAAGTGGCTTCAGTTGTCTCATGTTGCTTTCAAAAGTTTCTCTTTGTCTTTGGGTTTTAGCATTCTTATTATGGTATGTTTGTTGATTTCTTCTTATTTATCCTAATTGGGGTTCATTGAGATTTCTCAGATGTGTAGATAATGTTTCTCATCAAATTTGGGATGTTTACAGCCATTATTTATTGGAATATTTTTTCTGCTCCTTTCTTTCTCTGATATTCCCATTACAAGTTTGTTGGAGTGCTTAACAGTTCTTTACCCCATTATATTTTCATTATTTTTTCTTTCTGATCTTCAACCTGGATACAATTATCCCATTAAACATCACAACCCAATGAGGTAAGTAGTATTATTATCATCATTTTTATAGATGAGAAAACTGAGGCTCAGATTAAGTGACTTGCCAAGGTCACAGAGTGGTAAGTATGGCTGTGAAGTTCAAACAGGTCTGACTCCAAAGTTTGTACTACTTCCTCTATATCATATCATCTTTCTATTCTCCAGCAACTACAAACAAACAACTGGGGGATTTGGGGTAGGCTGTCTCTCTTCTAGAGAGCTCTTTATTTCTACCCCTCTTTAGTATTCTTTGCTAGTATGTTCCTCTTCTAAAATTAATATATCTAATCCCTAACATGTAATAGACAATGATTCAATGTTTATTGCTTTGAATTCAATCATTACTCAATGGTAACTAGCTTAAATGACTATGAGAACATAAATGTTTTGATCTAAATTCTTTCATTAGAAAAAATATAAAGCTATTTGAAGACAGTGATAACTTAATAGGGAAATGTCCATTAAATATGCTGACTAACTTATGAAAAATACCTACTGTTACTGCTGATAGGTCTCATTCAAGAGCATTTGCTGATGTTTAGGCCTGGAGTCTTGGTCATTTATTTACTAGGAAAATAAATTTAGGGACAAATGGGCTCTAGAAATAAATATTTCAACACTTAATTAGTTTTTTAGTTTTGTATATATAGGAGCCAGTCTTGAAAGAATGTTATCTCTAGGGACAAATATTTAAGACCTCATATAAATTATAATGATTAAAAAAAAAACCCTTGGAAGTAATCTACTGTAATTTATCCTGAGAAAATGATACTCTTTATTCCCTATTCTCCATACTCATTATATTGTCTATCCCAGAGAGTGCTTGATTATAGAAAATGTTTTCTACCAATTCTTTCCAAAAGCTGAAAGGGATTTTAATTCAGTTTTCTCTCCCTCAGTTAGCTTCTCTTCTTCAATTCCAAATAAACTGCTATCTATATACAAATCCTAGATCTTAGATTCTGATGCAAGAAAGACCTCCTGGGACTCACAATCTTTATGTCTTCTAGCTGCCACTGATTTCTGTAGTATTATCTGTAGTAGATGATATTAGAGAAGCAGCCTGGATATCTGACTGCTGCTTTTTGTTCTTTCCAAATTCTATCACCAATATTTTCCCACGTAGTTTATATCCATTTACTAGATGCAATGCTTGCCATGCTATTTCTGTATCTAAAAGAGAAAGAAAAAACATCAGTTTATATGTGGCTTAATATATTTTATTCCAAGTCTAGTTTATGTTGTTTTGCCTTGGAGTTCAGTGTAGGCTATAAGGCCACGTAATTATTTGATTTTATTGGGTTTTCTACAATCTCAAATTTGTAATAACTCAGCAAGATTAAACTAATGGCTAAGAATAACAACAATAAAATCTTAAAATGGATGTTTGAGAGCTTCTCCTAATTCAACGATATAGGTAAAGAAACAAGGATACAGACAGTATGTTAAAGAGGGTTAAGCTATAACTAATAATACACAAACCTCTATCTTAGATAACAGATTATAGGTACTGTAAGAATGAAATCATTTTCAAAATGGGGAAGACAAATAAAAGAAGTTATCATGGTATTGAGGACATTTTGCTACTTTTTCCTTTTGATCAGAGAGTGGTTGTAGGAGCCCTCATTAGGATAAGTAAGTTTAAGAATGCTTGCAGGCATATGGAAGCTTGAGGTGTAAGCGTATATAGCATATAGCAGGAGGATTTGATTTATGGGTCTCAGAGCCTGGATGTGGGAAATTAGGAAGGAATGGAATTACTGCCTAGAGTCTGTGAAATCATAAGTGGACAAGCAATGTTTTTAGATTGGACCAATTTATGTCTCATATATGTATGCACTACAAATTTTCAAATGCATGTATAATTACTAAAATGGCTATTTATTTAGAAGTACTTAGTGTATAAAGCCTTTTTATTACATATCTTTTCAATTAATAGATCATATTAGGTGGGGGTGCATGAAGTAATTTTATAAGTCTAAAAAGGGTTCTCACACTTGAAAAGACTAAAAATCACTAGCGTTGAGGATCCACAAACCTTCAATGAGATAGGAAAGATGGTACAATGCTGTATGAAAAGAATGCAGGGGAGTTTGGCATTGCTCATGTGTAAAAGCACTTCCCTTTAAATAGATTACTAGGATATATATAAATGATGATACTTTAGGGATAATAAAAGGCACAGCTCCTACCCAGCCTCCACCAAAAAAAGAAAGTCTGGTCTGTCATAGGAACTGAAATTCCTATACAGGTATAACTTTTTAACTGCACTTTGCTTTATTATGCTTTGCAGATATTGCAGTTTTTTCCCTCAAATTTAAGGTTTCTAGCAACCTTGCACTGTCAGATGATGGCTAGCATTTTTTTTACCAAGAAAGTATTTTTAAGTTAGGGTATGTACATTGTTTTTTTAGACAAAATGCTACTGAACACTTAATAGACTACAGTATAGTACAAACATAACTTTTACATGTGCTAGGAAACCAAAATATTCATGTGACTTGCTTCATTGGGATATTCACTTTATTGCAGTGGTCTGGAACCGAATCTGCAATATCTCTGAGATATGCCTGTATTATTTCTCCCTTTGGTTTAGGATACTGAAATCATGTATTAAGATGCAAACAATAGTTAAAAGAATATATCACCTACTAGTTAATTATGAATTACTAATGAATTAGCATAATATGGCATAATAGCATAATATCTTGCAGTCTCTTAGTCCTAAAGGAATAGGGCATAATGCAAGTATGAGTGTTCTGATCAGAATACCAATACATTAATAATTAACATAATTATAACTTGGACTAGAAATACTATTTTCAGCAAAGGGAAAGTAAATTTTGATGGCATGAGTAGGAAGTGCCAAGACTGAGGAAAAGTGAGGACAAAGGTGTAAAGTGGTTGTGCACTGTCAAAGGAG
The DNA here is from genome assembly GCF_000442215.2 of Lipotes vexillifer. NCBI lineage: Eukaryota > Metazoa > Chordata > Mammalia > Artiodactyla > Lipotidae > Lipotes > Lipotes vexillifer. Next base: position 243,730 of record NW_006784330.1, read on the forward strand.
GAGAGGAAGCACAGAAGGGAAAGTAGAGAAAAATTAAAAACATGCTTTCCTTAGTTCTCTTCCCTTCCTCCCATGTGCTTGGCCAAGCACATACTTCTCATGTGCTGTAGAGAAATCAAAGCGCTATATCTAAACAAGAGAGGGGATAAGTAGTCACTAATGAACTTATGCTACAACTGAGTAATTATCCAGATGAAGCTACTTACTGGGAAAAGTGATAAAAGCCTGCCCCCTCATTCGTCCAGTCATCATTCGGAATTGAATTGGAGGTCCTTTCTTCTCCTGGAACCGAGCGAATAATGAGACAAGATCTCTTTCGGTCACCCGAGGGCTAAGGTTCTTCAGGTATAACACCTAATATAAACCAAGGATCACCAGAAATAACACATTAGGGAGGTAAGGCAACTATTTAATTGTGGTAGGAATTAGTTTCAGATAAAGATGGTGGATTGAACACATGCATCTAATTTCAATCCCTCCAGAAAACTCTCCAAAAACTATAGAGACTTTTTTTTTTTAATACAAACTGACAAGGTAAGGAAGAACAAGGAAAGGAGGCAATAGCAACAATATTCTGGAAGCTGGAAAATAACTGAACGAGTGTACTCAAGAAAGCTGAATCTTAAAACAGCAGTGGAGAAAGCCAGGAACTAACCCAATCTACACCTGAGAATCCTCAAACAGTTTAGGAACTGATATATTCAGGTGTCTCTGGAAATGGATGTAAAGAGCTGGGGTTAAGATAAGGTGGGTAGGTTGAAAACTCTTTAAAAAAAGGTTAGATCTTTAAACACCTCCCTTATAATATGCTACTGGGTAAAGACCACTCCCAATCTTGGTGAATACTGGAGGTTCATTCTCTGAACACAGGGAGAGCTAGATACAGTTGAGGATGAGAATACTGCTCCTAAAAACTAGGAGGTTAAGAGAAATAATGCATTCTGAATGATGAGGTTACCCCAAACACTTCCTCACATTAGGCTCCCACAATGCTGGTGGTACTCTCCCATGCAAGAGTTCTGAACTCTTCTCTGGGGAATCTGATTACCCCAAGAAGAAAGATCTAAAAATGCTGATTTTGGATGTGGAATTTCTCCAAGAAATGGACGAGCCAGATGACTTTAAGTGAAGCTCAAAGTCAATAAGGATCACTCATTTGCTCAGAGCTTCCAATCTGTTTTTGGCCCCTACTCATAAATATGAGCACAGATTATCAGGCATCTGAGAAAAGCCTCTAATGTGAAAGAGAACAGAGCAAACAAAGAAATGAAATCAAATGGGAGAAAACAGAAACTATGCAAGGACAAAAAAAAAAAAAAACACTTCAAAAAGCCATCACTAATACCCTCAGAGAAATAAGAGAAAATATTCCATCTATTACAAATGAGATGCTATAAAAAAAAAAGAAATATTCAAGAAAACAAAAAAGAGCTCTTAAGTGTGATTGAACTTAGTTCTTATCGGCTTAAAATAGATTGTTATGTTTTGGGTAAGTTCCATGTAATTATAAAGAAAATACCTATAGAGGATACACAAAAGAAAATGAGAAAGGAAAAAAGCACTTCACTACCAAAAATTCTTTGAAATACAAAGGAGGACCTCAAGAAAGAAAAAGAGCAACAAAAGAGCTACAATACAGAAAACAACTAATAAATGGCGATAGTAAGTCCTCCCTATCAATAATTACTTTACCTATAAATGGATTAAACTCCCTAATCAAAGACGTAGAGTGGCTGAACAAATAAAAACCAAGATCTGACTGTGCTGTCTGCAAGAAACTCACTTTAGATTTAAGGCCATACATAGGCTGAAAATGAAAGGATAAAAAAATAAATTCCATGCAAGTTGTAACCAAAAGAGAGCAGGGTTGGCCATGCTTATATAAGATAAAATAGACTTTAAGTCAAAAACTTTCAAAGGAAACCAAAAAGGATATTATATAATGATAAAAAGGTCAATTTCACCAGGAAGATATAACTACTATAAATATATATACATCCAACATCAGAGCACCTAAATATATGAAGCAAACATTGAGAAAACTGAAAGAAGAAACAGAAAGCAACACAATATTACTAGGAGATTTCAATACCTCACTTTCAATAGCAGAAGAAAAAGTAGAAAATTCACAAATTTGTGGAAACTAAACAAAAATACTCTAGAACAACTAATGGGTCAAAGAAGAAATCAAAAGGGAAATTAGAATATACCTTGAGACAAACGAATATGAAACCACAATATGCCAAAATTTATTGGATGCAGCAAGATCAATGCTAAGAGGGAATTTTATAGCATTAAGTGCCTAAATTAAAAGAGGAGAAAGCTCTCAAACAACTTAACTCTGTACTTCAAGGAACTAGAAAAAATAGAATAAACTAAGCTCAAAGTTGTCAGAGGGAAATAATAAAGATTAGAACAGAAATAAATGAAATAGAAATTAGAAAAATCATAGAAAAAAAATCAACCAAACTAAGAGCTGTTTTTTAAAAAGATCAACAAAATTGACTACCTTTAGTTAGGCTAAGAAAAAAAAGAAGACTCAAATAAAATTAGCTGTGAAAGAGGAGTCATTACAATGGATGCCACAGAAATAAAAAAGCATTATGAGAGACTACTCTGATAATTATATGCCAACAAATTGGATAACCTAGAAAAAAGGATAAATTCCTAGAAACATAAAACCTACCAAGACAAAATCATGAAGAAATAGAAAATCTGAATAGATATATAACTAGCAATAAAATTGATTCAGTAATCAACAAAGAAAAGCCCAGGACCAGATGGCTTCACAGGTGAATTCTACCTAACATTTAAAGAAGAATTAATACCAATGCTCCTCAAACACTTTCAAAAAACTGAAGAGGAGGAAACACTCCCAAATTAATTTTATGAGGCCATCATTACCCTGACCAAAAGCAGAAAAAGACATTACAAGAAAAGAAAACTACAGGCCAATATCCCTGATGAATACCGATGCAAGAATCCTTAACAGAAAACTAGTAAACTGAATTCAAAAGCACATTTAAAGGATCATACACCATGACCAAATGGGATTTATCCCTGTGATGCAAGGATGGTTCAACATATGAAAATCAGTCAGTAAGATATAACACATTAACAGAATGAAGGATAAAAATCACAAATCATCTCAAAAGACATCAATGGACAGATATTCCAGACAGAAAATCAATAAGGCAACAAAATGACACAATATAACAGACAGACTTAATTGATATTTTCAGGACATTGCATCCAAAAGAAACAAAAACAAAAATCACCAAATCAAACAAAACAACAACAACCAGAATACACATTCTTTTCAAGTGCACACTGGAACATTCTCTAGGACAGACCACATACTAGGACACAAAACAAGCCTCAACAAATTTAAGAGGCCAGGGATTATTTCAAGCACCTTTTCTGACCACAACAGCATGAAACTAGATATCAACCACAGAAAGAGAAAGAAGAAAAAAATGATTACATGGAGATGAAACGTGCTACTAAAAAAGCAATAGGTCAAAAACAATGAAATCGAAGAGGAAGTTAAAAAATACCTTGAGACAAATGACAATGAAAACACAACCATACAAAATCTATGGAATGCAGCAAAAGCAGTCCAAAGAAGGAACTTCATAGTGATAAATTCCTTCCTCAAAAACAAGAAAAATCTCAAATAAACAACCTAACCTACCACCTAAAAGAATTAGAAAAAGAAAAACAAATAAAACCTAAAGTCAGCAGAAGGAAGGAAATAATAAAGATCAGGGAGGAAATAAATAAAATAGATATCAAAAAACAAGAGAAAAAAATCAATAAGCCAAGAGCTGTTTTTTTGAAAATGTAAACAAAACTGACAAACCTCTGGTCAGGCTCAATGAGAAAAGAGAGAGAACCCAAATAAATGAGGAGAAATCACAACTGATACTGCAGAAATACAAAAAAACCATAAGAGAATACTACAAACAATTATATGCCAACAGACAGGACAACCTAGAAGAAACTGACAAGTTTCTAGAAACATACAGTCCACCAAAACTGAATCAAAAATAAATAGATAGTTTGAACAGACCAATCACTAGAAGTGTAATAGAATCTGTAATTTTAAAAAACTCCCCACAAACAAAAGTCCAGGACTGGATGTCTTCACTGGGGAATTCTACCAAACATACAAAGAAGAACTTATATCAATCCTTCTCAAACTCTTCCAAAAGACTGAAGAGTAGGGAACACTACCAAAGTCATTCTATGAAGCCACCATCATCCTGATACCAAATCCAGACAAAGACACTACCATAAAAGAAAATTACAGGCCAATATCTTTGATGAACATAGATGCAAAAAATTCTCAACAAAATATTAGCAAACCAAATCCAACAACACATAAAAAGGATCATACACCATGATCAAGTTAGATTCATCTCAGGGTCACAAGGATGGTTCAACATATGCAAATCAATCAATGTGATACAACACATCAACCAAAGAAAAGACAAAAAACACACGATCACCTCAACAGATGCAGAAAAAGCATTTGATAAAATTCAACATCCATTCATGATAAAAACTCTTATCAAAGTGGGTATAGAGCGAACATATCTCAACATAAGAAAAGCTATTTATGACAAACCCACAGTCAACATAATACTTAACAGTGAAAAGCCTTCCTACTAAAATCTGGAACAAGACAATGATGACCACTTTCACCACTTCTATTCAACATAGGACTGGAAGTCCTAGCCACAGAAATCAGATAGTAAAAAGAAATAAAAGGTATCCAAATTGGAAGGGAAGAGGTAAAATTGTCATTATATGCAGATGACATTATACTATATATAGAAAACCCTAAAGACTCCATACAAAAACTACTAGAACTGATAAGCAAATTCAGCAAGGTAGCAGGATACAAGATTAACATATAGAAATCTGTTGAATTTCTTTACACTAACAATGAAATATCAGAAAGGGAAAGTTTAAAAAAAATCCCTTTAAAAATTACATCATCGGGGCTTCCCTGGTGGCGCAGTGGTTGAGAGTCCGCCTGCCGATGCAGGGAACACGGGTTCGTGCCCCGGTCC
>NW_006784330.1:248896-262863 GCF_000442215.2 Lipotes vexillifer
CCTAAATAGACATTTCTCCAAAGAAGATATACAGACTGCTAAACACATGAAAGAATGCTCAACATCACTAATCATCATTAGAGAAATGCAAATCAAAAGTACAATGACGTATCACCTCACACCAGTCAGAATGGCCATCATCAAAAAATCTACAAACAATAAATGCTGGAGAGGGTGTGGAGAAAAGGGAACACTCTTGCACTGCTGGTGGGAATGCAAACTGATACAGCCACTAGGGAGAACAGTATGGAGTTTCCTTAAAAAACTAAAAACAGAATTGCTGTATGACCCAGCAATCCCACTACTGAGCATATACCCTGAGAAAACCATAATTCAAAAAGTCATGTACTACAATGTTCACTGCAGCACTATTTACAATAGCCAGGACATGGAAGCAACCTAAGTGTCCATCAACAGATGAATGGATAAAGAAGATGTGGCACATATACACAATGGAATATTAGCCATAAAAAGAAACTAAATTGAGCTATTTGTAGTGAGGTGGATGGACCTAGAGTCTGTCATACAGAGTGAAGTAAGTCAGAAAGAGAAAAACAAATACCGTATGCTAACACATATATATGGAATCTAAAAAAAAAAAGGTTCTGATGAATCTAGGGGCAGGACAGGAATAAAGACACAGACGTAGAGAACAGACTTGAGGACACAGGGAGGGGGAAGGGTAAGCTGGGATGAAGTGAAAGAGTGGCATGGACATATATACACTACCAAATGTAAAACAGATAGCTAGTGGGAAGCAGCTGCATAGCACAGGGAGATCAGCTCGGTGCTTTGTGACCACCAGAGGGGCGGGAGGGAGACGCAAGAGGGAGGGGATATGGGGATATATGTATACATATAGCTGATTCACTTTGTTATACAGCAGAAACTAACACAACATTGTAAAGCAATTATACTCCAATAAAGATGCTTTAAAGAAAAAAAAAAGACGAGTCAGCAGTTTCTTCTGATGGATCTCATAAAGGGGTCACAGTGGCCCTAACAACATCCTGACAGTGGTTATGACCATGAGACATAGAAAGTTAGTAGAATTACATGTTAGTTAATAAATGGTTCCTTTCTAAAAAAAAAAGAATAAAGCTACAGATAAACAAGGTCCTACTGTATAGCAAATATCCTATCCCACTGTATTTGATATCCTGTGATATCAAATACATAATGGAAAAGAGTATGAAAAAGGATGTATATATATGTGTGTGTGTGTGTGTGTGTGTGTGTGTGTCACTTTGCTGTACAACAGTATTTAACACAACATTGTAACTCAACTTTACTTCAATAAAAAATAAATTAAAAAAATAAATAAAAATAAATAAAAAGTGGATCAAAAAACCAAATACTTAGGAATAAACCTGACCAAGGAGGTGAAACACTTATATGCTGAGAACTATAAAACACTGATAAAGGAAACAGAAGATGATTCCAAGAAATGGAAAGATATACCACGCTCTTGGATTGGAAGAATTAATATTGTTAAAATGGCCATACTACCCCAAGCAATCTACAGATTTAATGTGATCCCTATCAAATTACCCATGCCATTTTCCACAGACTAGAACAAATAATTCTAAAACTTAAAAGAAACTATAAAAGACCCAGAATTGACAAAGTAATCCTGAGAAAAAAGAACAAAGCAGGAGGCATAACCCTCCCAGACTTCAGACAACTACAAAGCTACAGTAATCAAAACTGCATGGTACTGGCACAAAAACAGACATATAGATCAATGTAACAGAACAGAGAGCTCAGAAATAAACACACACATCTACAATCAATTAATCTTTGACAAAGGAGGCAAGAATATACCATGGAGAAAAGACAGTCTCTTCAGCAAAGTGGTGTTGGGAAAGCTGGACAGCTGCATGTTAATCAATAAAGCTAGAAAACTGCCTCATGCCATACACAAAAATAAACTTAAAATGGCTTAAAGACTTACATATAAGACAGGATACCATAAAACACCTAAAAGAGAACACAGGCAAAACATTCTCTGACATAAATCATACCAATGTTTTCTTAGGTCAGTCTCCCAAGGCAACAGAAATAAAAGCAAAAATAAACAAATGGGACCTAATCAAACTTATCAGCTTTCACACAGCAAAGGAAACCATGAACAAAACTAAAAGACAACCTGCGTACTGGGAGAAAATATTTGCAAATGATGCGACTGACAAGGGCTTACTTTTCAAAATATACACACAGCTCATAAAACTCAGTAACAAAAAAACAAACAACCTAATCAAAAATAGGCAGAAGACCTAAATAGACATTTCACCAAAGAAGACATACAGATGACCAATAAGCACATGAAAAGATGCTCAACATTGCTAATTATTGGAGAAATGCAAATCAAAACTAAAATGATGTATCACTTCACACCAGTTGGGATGGCCATCATCAAAAAGTCTACAAATAATAAATGCTGGAGAGGGTGTGGAGAAAAGGAAACCCTCTTACTCTGTTGGTGGGAATGTATGTTGGTGTAACCACTATGGAGAACAGTATGGAGGTTCCTTAAAAAACTAAAAATAGAGTTACCATATGATCCAGCAATCCCATTCCAGGGCATATATCTGGAGAAAACTCTAATTTAAAAAGATACATGCACCTCAGTGTTCATAACAGCACTATTTACAATAGCCAAGAAATGGAAGCAACCTAAATATACGTCAACAGATTAATGGAAAAAGATGTGGTATATATATACAATGGAATACTACCTAGCCACAAAATAGAATGAAATAATGACATTTGCTGCAACATGGACAGACCTAGAGATTGTCATACTAAGTGAAGAAAGTCAGACAAAGGCAAATATTATATGACATCACTTATATGTGGAATCTAAAATATGATAAAAACTAACTTATTTACAGAACAGAAATAGACTCACAGACATAGAAAACAAACTTATGGTTACCAAAGAGGAAAGGCAGGGAGGAGGGATAAACTAGGAGTTTGGGATTAGCAGATAGAAACTACTATATATAAAATAGATAAACAACAAGATCCTACTCTACAGCACAGGGAACTATATTCAATAACTTGTAATAAACTATAATGAAAATAATCTGAAAAATTATATACAGTAAGTCCCCTACATATGAACGAGTTCCGTTTCAAGAGTCTGTTCTAAGTCCAATTTGTTCATAAGTCCAACAAAGTTAGCCTAGGTACCCAACTAACACAATTGGCTATTTAGTACTGTACTGTAATAGGTTTATAATACTTTTCACACAAATAATACATAAAAAACAAACACAAAAAATTAAGAAAACATTTTATACCTTACAGTACAGTACCTTGAAAAGTACAGTAGTACAGTACAACAGCTGGCATACAGGGGTTGGCATCGAGTGAACAGGCAAGATGAGTTACTGACTGGAGGAAGGAGGGAGTGGGAGATGGTAGAGCTGAAGGATCATCAGCAACAGGAGATGGAGGGCAAGCTGCAATTTCACTCATGCCTGACGTTGATGGCACAGCTTCTGGTTCCTTGCTGGATTCAATTCTATCTACCCTCTTTAAAAAAATGATCTAGTGATGTCTGGGTAGTAGCTCTTTTCTTCTCATCATAGATTACACGGTATCACTGGATTGCATTCTGAACGGCTGCTGCAACCTTTGTGTACCTTTCTACGTTTGGGTCCTATGCCTCAAAAACTAACAGTGCCTCCTTAAATAAAGAAAATCCCCTTGCCATTTCCTGCACCGTGAATCTTTTCGGTTCTTCAGTTACTTCTTCCTCTTTTCTCTCTTCGTCCTTTCTCTGGGCCTCCAATTCCACCAGGTCTTCATTAGTAAGCTCCTCATGCTGCACAGCAAGGAGTTCAATGAAGTCGTCCTCTTGCAGATCTAGCTCCAGCTGCTCGTTGAGGGTCACTACATTGCTGAAGACCTCTTTGGACTCCTCATCCGCCTTCTCAAATCCACGAAAATCATGAACAAACTGTGGGCCAAGGTTCTTCCAAACCCCATTCATGGTGACGGCCATAACCTCACGCCAAGCAGAGTCAATGTTTTTCATGGCCTTGTAGATGTCACAGTCCTTCCAAAATTGTTGCCAAGTTGTTCCTGATTTGTCACTCACCTTTATTGCCTGACAAAAAGTGTGATGTAAATAATATTTCTTGTAGGTTGCTATAACTCCCTGGTTCATAGGTTCGATGAGCGATGTAGTATTCAGTGGCATATGCACTACTGTACTTTGATGTTGGGATGAAAGTCGCCCATGAATGGGGGTTGGCTTGGAGCACTGTTGAGCAGCAAAAGAATGTTGAATGGAACATCCTCCTCCAAGCAATATTTCTCTACCTCCGGGATAAACTGGTGGAAAAACCAGTCCTGGAAAATGGCTGTGTAACACAGGCTTTGGGGTTACTCTTCCACACAATAGGAAGAGAGCCCTTGGCTATGTTTTAAGGGCTCTTGGGTTCTCTGAATGATAAACTAAGCGAGGCTTCGGCTTCATATCGCTGGAAGCACTGCCACCAAACAACAGAGATAGCCTATCCTTTGCTGCTTTATAGCCTGGCATCAACTTTTCCTCCTTACTGATGTAACTTCGGTCTGGCTTCCTCTTCCAGTACAGTCCTGACTCATCCACATTAAAAACCTGCTTGGGTAAATACATATCTTTATCGATAATTTCTCAAAACATTTCAGGAAATTCCCGGGCAGCTACTGTTATCTGCACTCACTGCCTCGCCACTTACTTTTATGTTGTGAAGGTTGGTTCTAGCCTTGAACTGATGAAACCAGCCATGGCTGGCATTAACAGATGCACCCTCGGATTCTTCGCTGTGTTTCTTCTTCAAGTCTTCATAAAGGCTTTTAGCTTTCTCTTAAATCAGCATTAAGTTGAATGGGACTCGACGCAGATGCTGATCCTGCATCCACACACTGAGAAGTTTCTCCATCTCCTCCATCACTTTTCCACACTTCTTTGATACTACTGTTGACATGACTGGCACAGCAGACTTCACATGTTACATGATCTTGTCCTTGTTCTCCAAAATCATGCTGATGGTTGAAAGATTCATGTTATAAGGACGAGTGACATCTACCATTGTTTTGCCTCACTCCACTCTCTCAGTTATTTTCACTTTTGTTTCCATTGTTATCACTTGGCACTTCTTAGCAGTACCAGCTACATCACCACTGCTTTTATGCTTGCTTCTGGAAATCCTGGGCTTAAAATAAGATACTGTACTACTGTACTCTATACACTACTGTAAAGTACACAAAAGCACAATCACTTGTAGAGGATGCATGCATGTGACAATGTACACCAGACATGTGAACTAACTTACATGATTGGACATGTGAACACACGTTCGCATCTCTGAAAGTTCACAACTTGAAGGTTTGTATGTAGGGGACTAACTGTATACATGTGTGTGTGTGTATAAAAAACTGAATCACTTTGCTGTACACCAGAAACTAACACATTGTAAATTATACTTCAGTAAAAAAAAAAACAGAAACATTTAAAAAAATTTGAAAGACACAAATAAATGGAAAGACATTGCATATTCATGGATTAGAAATATTAATATTGTTGAAATGTACGTACTACTCATAGTGATCTACAGATTCAATGCAATTATTATCAAAATCCCAGTGACAGGGACTTCTCTGGTGGTGCAGTGGCTAAGAATCCGCCTGCCAATGCAAGGGACACGGGTTCGATCACTGGTCTGGGAAGATCCCACATGTTGCGGAGAGACAAGCCTGTGTGCCTCAACTACTGAGCCTGCACTCTAGAGCCCTTGCACCACAACTACTGAAGCCTGAGCACCTAGAGCCCATGCTTTGCAAAAAGAGAAGCCACCACAATGAGAAGCCTGCACACCGCAACAAAGAGTAGCCCCTGCTCGCCACGACTAGAGAAAGCCTGTGCACAGCAAAGAAGACCCAACACAGCCAAAAAAAAAAACAAAACCCAATTACAAATTTTATGGAAATAAAAGAAGTCCTAAAATTCAAATGGAACCACAAGAGAGTCCAAATCAACAGAGCAATCTTGAGGAAGAAGAACAAAGTAGGATGTGTCACATATCCTGATTTCAAACTACAGTAATCAAAACAGTAAGGTACTAGCATAAAAATAAACAGACATATTGACCAATGGAATAGAATAGAGGGCCTAGAAATAAACCACACATTTATCATAAACTGATCTTAGACAAGGAGGGCAAGAATACACAATGGGGAAAAGATAGTCTTTTTAATAAATGGTGTTTGGAAAACTGGATATCCAGTACAAAACAATGAAATTAGATGCTTCTCTTATACCCTATACAAAACCCAACTCAAAAGGAAGTAAAGACTTAAAAATAAGACATGAAACTCTAAAACTCCTAGAAGAAAACAGAAAAATCTTGACCCTGGCCTTGTCAATAATTTCTTAGATATGCTGTGAAAAGCACAAGCAACAAAAGCAAAAACAGACAAGTGTCATTACATCAATTCAAACCAATATGCACAGCAAAAGAAACAATCAGCAAAGTTAAAAAGCAACCTACAGAATGGGAGAAAGTATTTTCAAATCATGTATCTAATGAAGGGTTAATATCTAAAATATATAAGGGATTCCTGAAACTCAAAAGCAAAAAAAAAAAAAAAAAAAGATGTGTTGGTAAGGATGTGGAAAAATTTTAACCCTTGTACACTGTTGGTGGAAATGTAAATTTGTACAACCACAATGGAAAACAGTTGGAAGATCATTAAAAAATTAAAAATAGAACCCACATAATCCAGCAATCCCACTTCTGGCTATATATCTAAAAGAACTGGAATCAGAATCTGGAAGAAATATCTGCATTCCCATGTTCACTGCACCATTGTTCACAAGAGCAAAGACATGGAAACAACCTAAATGTCTATTGACAGATGAATGGATAAAAAGAAAATGTGGTGTATAAATACAACAAGGTATTACCCAGCCTTAAAAACGAATAAAATCTTGTCATTTGCTACAACATAGGTGAACTTGGAAGACATGCTAAATGAAATAAACCAGAAACAGAAGAACAAATACTACATGACCCACATATATCATGAATCTAAAATAGTCAAACTCATAGAAGCAGAGAATAGAATCGTGTTTACCAGGGGCTAGGAGGAAGGGTAATTGAGGAGGTGTTCATCAAACGGTATATAGTTTCACTTATGCAAGATGAGTAAGTCCTACAGATCTATTGTACAGCAGAGTATATATAGTTAACAATATTGTATTGGATACTTAAAAATTTGTTAAAAGGATAGATCTTATGTTAAATATTCATATCAAAAGAAAAAATGGAGGGAGGAAATTCCTGGAGGTGATGGTTAAGTTTAGGGCATTGTACTGGTGATGGTTTCATGGTGTATATTTATCTTCAAACCCACCAAGATGCATACGTTAAATATGTACAGCTTTTTTTGTATGTCAAACATACTTCAATTGAAGAAAAACTTAACCAAGGAAGTAAAGGGCTTGTACATTGAAAATCACAAAACATTGCTCAAAGAAATTAAAGACAACACAAATAAACTCAAAGATGTCCCATGTTCATGGACTAGAAGACAATATTATTAAAATGTCCACACTATCCAAAGTGGTCTACAGATTTAATGCAATTTGTATCAAAATCCCAATGTTATTTTTTGTAGAAATAGAAAAACAATCCTAAAATTCATAAGGAACCAGAAGAGACCCCCAAATAGCCAGAGCAATCTTGAGAAGTAAGAACAAACTGGGGAGGCCTCACACTTCTTAATTTCAAAATATATTACAAATCTACAATAATCAAAACAGTATGATACTGGCATAAAGACAGACATGTACACTAATGGAACAGAATAGAGAGCCCAGAAATAAACCCACACATATACAGTCAACTGATTAATAAGGGGGGCAAGAATACACAATGGGGAGAGGATAGTCCCTTCAACCAATGGCATTGGGAAAAGTTGATATCCACATGCAAAAGTATAAAATTGGCCTCTTATTTATATCATACACGAAAATCAAATCAAAGTGGATTAAAGATTTAAACATAAGACCTGAAACTCTAAAACTTCTAGAAGACAATATAGGGGAAAAACCTCATGACACTGGCCTTGACAATGATTTCTTAGGTATTACAGCAGAAACACAGGCAACAAAAGCAAAAATAAAGTGGGACTACATCACTAAAACACTTCTGCACAGCAAAGGAAACAGTCAGTAAAGTGAAAAGGCAACCTACGGAATGGGAGAAATATTTGGAAACCATATATCTGATTAGAGGTTAATATCTAAAATATATAAGGAATTACCACAATTCCATAGCAAAAGACAACTTGAAAAAAATGGGCAAAAGACCTAAATAGGCATTTCTTCAAAGAACACATACAGAAAATAAATGTTGATGAGAATGTGGATAAATTGGAACCCTTGTGCACTTTTGGTATGAATGGAAAATGGTGCAGCTCCTACAGAGAACAGTATGGAGGTTCCTCAAAAAATTAAAAATAGAACTACCATATGATCCAAGAATCCCAGTTCTGGTTACTTATCCAAATAATTAAAATCAGAATCTTGAAGAGATATCAGAACTCACATGTTCACTGCAGCACTATTCACAACAGCCAAGAGGTGGAAGCAACCTAAATGTCCACCACAGATGAATGAATAAAGAAGTGTGGTATATACATACAGTGGAATATGATTTAGCTAGAAAAAAGGAAGGAAATCTTGTCATATGCTACAACATGGGTGAACTTCGAGGGCACTATGCTAAGTGAAATAAGCCAGTCACAGAAGAACAAATACTGCAAAATTTCACTTATATATGGTTATCTACAGTAGTCAAAGTCATTGAAGCAGAAAGTAGAATGGTAGTTTCCAGGGCCTGGGAAGATGAGGAAATAGGGAGTTGCTGTTCAGTGGGTATAAATTTCAGTCATGCAAGATGAAAAGTTCTAGAGATCTGCTGTACAACACTGTGCCTACAGTTTACAATACTGTAATGCACACCTGAAATTTTGTTAAAGGTAGATCTCAGGTTATGTGCATTTTATTGCACTGGAGGAGAAAAAAGAGATACATTGGCTAGCATAAGTTATATGCTTTATAGCTTAAAAAAAACTTGAGAAAAATTCGGACAGGAGCAGCAAAAGCAAAGAGCTAGAAAACAGAGCCTGCTTAAATGACTTACCATTGAAACATATGAGTAAATATATTAAACATTGCAATAAGCAGTAGACTCTTTATGTCTCAAAGCCTTTGAAGCTGGATGTTCACATATTTAGCATTTAACCACACTCACACCTTAAAGGCAAGGGCATAGAATAACTGACTTGTGATTCACTTAAGTAATTTCAGGTGATCCAGAGTTTTGGCTCTGAAATACTCATTATGAAAGCATCATCAAATTAAATAACCAGAGAAAGGGAGAGGTATGTGAAACATACTGCAAGTTTCTCACCAAGTAGGAAAGATCCATACTAAGATTATTCCCTTTGATATGAACATTTTTTAAAAAATCAAGAGGACTTCTGGTCAAGGTGGCTCGGTCACTTCTTGCTTGGATGCATCTTCTCTGTTCCAAAAATATACACACATACATGCATACATACATACATACACATGGGTATGTATGTATGTATATGTCCACAACATATATATATATATATATATATATATATACACATACATACATATATACAAAGATACACACAAAGATACAGCTAGGCCCAAAAACAAGATAAATATTTCTGTGAAAGAGAAAAACAGAAACTCCAAGTGATAACAGAGGATGAAGCTCTTCCTGGTATCCCTCTGCAACAAACAGTGTTGTTTTGTATTTTTTGAACTTTATATATATGGTATTATACTGTATGCATTTTCTGAAGCTACCTGTTTAAATTTTTAAAAAATACTTCATTTTTCAGAACAGTTTTAGAATTATAGAAAAACTGAGTAGTACAAAGAGTTCCCATACACCCCACACCCAATATCTCCTATAATTAACACCTTACATTACTATGGTACATTTCTTTAAATAAATTAATTAATATTGATATATTATTATTAATTAAAGTCCATAGTTTATTTAGATTTCCTTAGTTTTTCCCTAATGTCCGTTTTCTGTTCCAGGATCCCAACCAGGATATCATAGTACATTTAGTTTTCATGTCTTTAGTCTCCTCTTGGCTGTGGCAGTTCCTCAGACTTTTCTTCTTTTTAAAGATCTTGACATTTTTGAGGAGTACTGGTTGGGTATTTTGTAGGATGCTCCACTACTAGAATTTTTTTTTAATTTATTTTTTGGCTGCGCTGTGTCTTCATTGCCGCACATGGGCTTTCTCTAGTTGTGGTGAGGGGGAGGCTATTCTTCGTTGTAGTGCATGGGCTTCTCATTGTGGTGGCTTCTCTTGTTGCAAAGCACAGGCTCTAGGCATGCGGGCTTCAGTAGTTGCAGCACTTGGGCTCAGTAGTTATGGCACGCAGGCCCTAGAGCATGCAGGCTTCAGTAGTTGCAGCACATGGGCTCAGTAGTTGTGGCACATGAGCTCTAGAGCGTGGGCTTCAGTAGTTGTGGCATGTGGGCTCAGTGGTTGCAGCTTGCGGGCTCCAGAGCACGGGCTCAGTAGTTGTGGCGCACGGGCTTAGTTGCTCTGTGATA
The DNA here is from genome assembly GCF_000442215.2 of Lipotes vexillifer. NCBI lineage: Eukaryota > Metazoa > Chordata > Mammalia > Artiodactyla > Lipotidae > Lipotes > Lipotes vexillifer. The sequence continues at coordinate 259,570 of NW_006784330.1, forward strand.
TGTGGGATCTTCCTGGACCAGGGATCAAACCAGTGTCCCCTGTATTGGCAGGTGGATTCTTAACTGCTGGACCACCAGGGAAGTCCCCACTATTAGAATTTTTCTGATGTTTTCCTATGGTTATATTGTGGTTATGGATTACTAGGAGGAAGACTACAGAGAAAAAGTACAATTTTGATCACATCATATCAAACACACATACTATCAACAGGATTTATGATTGATCTTCGCTTCGATCACCTGAGGCAGTGTTTGCTAGGTTTCTACACTGTAACGTTACTCTTTTTTTTTCTGTATTTCCATACTGTACTCTTTGGAAAGAAGTCACTAAGAGTAGCTCAAAACTAAGAAGTCAGGAGTTACGCTTCCCTTCCTTGAGGTGGAGCATCTACATAAACTATTCAGAATTCTTCTTCATGGGATATTTGTCTCCTCTCCCCCATTTATTGATTCATTCAGTCATTTTATTATCAGTATTGACTCATAGAAATTCTATACTTTGGGTTATAATCCAATATTAATTTACTTAGTTTGTTGTACATTCCCTGTTTTTGTTTGTTTGATAAACTATTTTTCTTCCAATTTTAAATGATTGTTCTTCCTGGATACAGAATTCTAGGTGGGTGTTTTTCCTTTCATCACTTTCAATATTTTACTCTACTCTCTTCTTGCTTGCACGGTTTCTGATGAGAAATCCAGTATAATTATTATGTTTGTTCTTCTATAGGTAAAGAGTTTTTCTCTGGCCATTTTCAAGATTTTCTCTTGGTCTTCACAGTTTTCTGTGTTTGAACATGATATGCTTAGGTGTATTTTTTTGGTATTTATCCTCCTTTGTGTTCTTTGCTTGGATTCTGAATCTGTGGTCTGGTGTCTGCCATTAATTTTGGGAAATTCTCAGCCATTCTTACTTCAAATATTTCTTCTGCTCCTTTCTTTTTTTCTTTTTCTTCTGCTCCTTTCTTCTTCTGCTATTCCAATAATGTGTATGTTACACCTTTTGAAATTGTCCTTGAATATTGTTACTTTTTGTGTGTGTGTGTGTGGTACGTGGGCCTCTCACTGTTGTGGCCTCTCCCATTGCGGAGCACAGGCTCCGGACGCGCAGGCTCAGCGGCCATGGCTCACGGGCCAGCCGCTCCACAGCATGTGGGATCTTCCCGGACCAGGGCACGAACCCGTGTCCCCTGCATCGGCAGGCGGACTCTCAACCACTGCGCCAGCAGGGTAGCCCCTGTTACATTTTTAAAGTCTTTTTTAAATCTCTTCATTTCACTTTGGGAGGATTCTATTGATGTATCTTCAAGCTTACTAATTCTTTCCTTGGCTGTATGCAGTCTGCTCATGAGCCTATCAAAGGCATTATTTCTTTTTCTTTTCTTTTTTTTTTTTTTGGCCATGCCGCATGGCTTGCGGGAATCTCAGTTCACTGACCAGGGATTGTACCTGGGCCATGGCAATGAAAGCCCAGAATCCGAACCACTAGGCCACCAGGGAACTCCCAAAGGCATCATTTCTGTTATAGTGTTTTTGATTTCTTGCATCTTTCTAGAGTTTCTATCTCTCTGCTTACATTATCCATTTGTTCTTAACATGTTGTATACTATTTCTAACAGACTCTTTATCATATTAATTATAGTTATTTTAAATTCCATATATATGATCATTCAAAAACTTATGTTGTATCTCAGTTTGGTTCTGATGCTTGTTTTGTCTCAAAACTGTGGTTTTTCTTTTAGCATGCCTTATCATTTCTTTTTTGTTGAAAACCAGACACGATGCATAACATAATAGAAACTGAGATAAACAAGTAATTAATGTGAGGTTTTATGTTAATCTGGCTAGAAGCTGGGCTGTGTTTAATGTTTACTCTAGCTGTAGGTGTCAGAGGTTTTTCAATTTCCTCTAATGTCCTTGTTTTTGTCTCCCTTGTTTTCTTTGGGTTTCCCTAAAAACGTCTTAGAGTCTGAGCCTTGCAGGTCTTTCGACTGTAATCCACAGTTAACGTACTGAAGCCCTGCTGATGTGGTAGTAAGGTGTGGGGTATGGGAAAACATTCTGCAATCCTATAATTAAGTTTCAGTCTTTTATTGTGCCCATATACCCAGCCTGTAACCTTCACAAGTATTTCACAGCTTTTATTCTCTCTTAGATGAGACAGTAAGGCTAGAGGAGCCTGGAGTTGGATAATTTCCCTTCTCCCACACTAGAGAAGGCTTTGGTAAAGTTGTTTTACTTGCTGGATAGCTCTTTGTTAAGTAGAAGATCTGGATGTATTTCAAGTTGATTACTTTTCCTATCACCATGCCAGGAGCAGGAGACTTTTTCTTGGCTCTTCACACTGAGAACCCAGTGGAGTTCCTGAAGGTAAAAGTCATGAAAATGTGGGGACCCCCATAGACTGTGGCCCCCAGGAGTTTGTTACTCAAACACTAATCTACACTCTGCTCCCTGCAATTTGTCAAAGTTACCACTTAAGTGTTCCTACCAGTTTATGGCTCTAGTGCTTTCTGCTCCTGAAAAGCAGATCTGGACTGTCATTCTTTGTAATTGCCTGTCTCTCCAGATTTCAGGGTTGCAGTTTGCTCTCTGATGTCAAATCCCTGATGGGTCCAAGAAAAGTCATTGATTTTTAGTTTGTTCAGCTGTTCTTCCTGTTCTAAGAGAGCAGTGATGACTTCTAAGCACTTTACTTGTTGGCACTGAAACCCGAAGTCTGCAACAAACATTTTTCATTCAATATTGTTTGTGAGTTTCATCCATGTTGATACCTGTAGTTCTATTTCATTCATTTTTTCTTCTGTATAGTATCCTATTTTATGAATATACCATGCTTTATCCATTCTCCTGCTTATGAACATGTATGTTGTTCATAAACAATGCTACTATGAGCATCCTTATAACATCTAATGTGCATGTGTAAGAGTTCCCCTAGGATAGATACCAAGAAGTGGGATTACTGACTTACAGTGTATGAGCATCTTTCATTTTACTAGATATTGCCACAATGTTCTTGAAAGTGGCTGTACTCATTTATATTCACCCAGTGGTATATTAAGAGTTCTTACTGTTCCATACGTTCACCAATACTTGGCACAGTCAGGGCTTTAAATGTATGCCAACATCCTGGGTGTTAAATGGTATCTCATTGTAGTTTATTTTGCATTTCTTTGATTACTAATGAGACTTTATAAGTTAATTGTCCATTCATGTTTTCTCCCCTGTGAATTGCCTGTTCATATCTTCTGGCCATTTTTATTGGGTTGTCTCTTTTTCTTATTGATTTGTAGGGAA
>NW_006784330.1:262873-272608 GCF_000442215.2 Lipotes vexillifer
AAATGTCTCAAAAAGCACAAACCATCAAATAAAATACTGATGATTTAATTACGTTACAATGAAAGACTTCTGCTTAACAAAAGAAATCAGAAACAATGTTAAAAATATAAGCTACTCACCAGGTGCAGCAAGGGTTTGTATCCAGAATTTTAAAATAAAATCTATAAATAATATCGAAAACTAAATAATCAAAATCTATAAATAATATTAAAAACTAAATAATCAAATAATGGGCAAAGAAACAGAACAGGCAATTCATAGAAGGTTCCTGAAAGACTAATGAATGTATAAATACATGCATAACTTCTTTGGAAATCAGGAACATGCAAATTAAAACCATGAGATACCTTTCAAACACATTAGAATGGCAAAAATAAAAAGTCAAAAACTTTAAAGTCTTAGCAAAGATGTAGAAGAGATTTCTTAAACCCTGCTCATGGAGGTGAAGATACACATACCCTATATCACAGGAATTCCACTCCTAGATATGTAATATAGAACAGTGATTCTTAAAATGTCACTCTCAGACCAGCAACATCATCAGTATCTCCTGGGAAATTAGAAATGCAAATTCTCAGGCCCTACTCCAGATGTACAGAACAAAAAATTCTGAGGGCAGAACCCAGCAATCTGTGTTTTAACAAGTCTTCCAGGTGATTCTGCTGCACACTAACATTTGAGAATCACTGCAATAGAGCAATATTTTTCTGGCCTTTTTGACTGAGATCTATTGGAAGAAATGCATTTTATATTCTGGCCCACATACATATCACACACACACATATTAAACGAAAGCTTCAAGAAACAATAATCATCCTTACTACTCTATGGAATGCACTTTGATATTTTCTATTCTATTTCATTTCTTTAAAAAATTGCTAGTTGTGACCTACTAATAGTAATTTAAGATTTGAAAACCTGTCCTAGAGAAACTCCTGTACATATGCAACAGGAGATATGTACAATAATGTTTGCTGCAGAACTGTCTATAACAGAAAAAAATGAAAAGAAAAAATCTTCAGGAGAATGGATAAATGAATTATAGTATCTTTCTACAACGGAACACTACATAGTTCCTTATATCTTTAGAAATAAATTTCAAAAACATGTATATTGAGTCAAAAAAGCAAGTTGTAGAAGGGTATGTAGAGTATGATATCATCTATATATTTTAAAAATATGTAAAACTATATGTTGTTTATGAATATATAGATATATAGTAAAAATATAAAAACACGGATGGGAATGATAAATAGCAAATACAGGATCGTGGTTACCACTGGAAAGGAGAAAGAGGAATGGGATTGGGGAGGGATACATGAAAGTCTTCAGGCATCTCCATAAGGCCTTATTTTTTTTTAATTAGGCATATATGGAAACTGTTAAGAATTGATAGAGAATTCCCTGGCGATCCAGTGGTTAGGACTCTGCGCTCTCACTGCCAAGGGCCTGGGTTCAATCCCTGGTCAGGGAACTAAAATCCCACAAGCTGCGTGGCATGGCCAAGAAAAAAAAAGGCAAGAATTGATAAAGATGGCTGGCTGGGTACAAAAGTTTTTGCTATATTATTCTCTGTAACTTTTTGTAATGAGTAATATTTCATAATAAAAAATAAAAATCAAGCTACCCTTGAACATCAAGAATATATTAGAAATGCAATCATTCAAAGGAAACTGCTTTAATATTCCTTACCTATGATGCCTTTGTAAAAATTCAGGGACAGCCAGAAGCTAACATTATTTTTTTAGTTTTGTTTTTTAAATTAGACACAATCAAGTATATACTCCAGGGGCTTGTGTTGCTTCTTTGAGTGACATGATAATGAAATTTTCAATTCTGTATGTAACACATACCATGAATGTGAAATAATGATATGATCAACAAAACAAGGATTATTTACAACTTTTCTTAGATATTTGCCAATTCCTCAAGGCTTAGAGGCCCTGTGCTTTCACTTTGCTGCTTAGCTATCAGCAACTTAAGTCATATGTCATATAAAAGCCAGGTGGAGCATTCTGAAGAGAAAACTCATGTGGTAATAGTAAACCCTACTCACAACCAGGCACCATGGCTACCAGATATGGTGGTACTATGAATACTACTTGATTTATTAGTAGCCTAGGAAATTAGAGGTTACTTTTTTTCAGGTGAGGGTTTCTAGTGGGTATGGACTAGAGTCTGATCAAGATTTCTTTAAAATTCTAAGAGTAGCTTAAGACCTTAGAAAACCACGAAGAACATCATAGGAAATATGTTACTTATATAGTCAGAGCTACTTATATAGCAGAGAATGAATAGTCAAGGTCAAGGAAAAACACAATCACTGTGCCTATGTCATGATTCTTTGGTATAATCAAAGCTAATATAAAAGTATTACTTTAGGTAGAAGTAAATAAAAAAACAACCCATTTTTTTTTTCTTGGTTTGGCCTATACCTTGTTTGGCTCCCCTGGATTATATGAAGAAAACATAGGAATTTTTCGGATCTCTTCCTCTGACAAACGATTTCTCTGGATCTCATCTTCTGGGACAAATTCTATTGGCTGCGTCAGCTTCTTAGGCCCCGTCCAACACTGCTCAGGTGAATTATCAATAACTTTTGCCACATGGAGACTGGGACCTTTACCCTGTGCTGCCTGTTTTCCCTTGTCCTGGAGTAATGACGGGGTCTCAGCTGTGCCACTATCTCCCACTGATGTAGCTGAGACCAGTGAGTGGGAAGCAAAGGGTTCACCTCTCATTAGTTGGAACTCTTCAAGACGTTTTTTCATTATCATCTCTTGGTAAAAATTTTCCAGGTTGTTCATGGGATCACCTTTGTTCTTCTTTTGGGATTCATCTGGATCAAGACAAAGAGATAGGGAAGTTCTACAAAGCCTACCAATACAACCTTTGACAAATTAATAAAAATTAAAATTTGAATCTCAGATAATGAAACTCTGCTGGGGCAGGTGTTTACAACCTGTGAAAAATGACAATAATATATAGCTATGTTATTACAGTGCATCTTGGGCAAGGCCGGGCTTATGGTAAGGCAAGTGAGGCACCTGGGGTACAAAATTTGAGGTGCTCACTCTCAGGGTCATGCAAGTACATGCATCTAACTGATAAAGACATTTGAAAAATGTAACTAGTATGGCATTATCACACTTCACAAAATTAATAATAATTCCTTAGCATTATCTACTACTGAGTTCATATTCAAATGGCCCTGATTTTCTCAAAGATATCTTTTTACACTTGGTTCAGGATCTAAACCAGCCATTGGCTGTTATATCTTTTAAGGCTCATTAAAAAAACAAACAAACAGTGCCCCTTCTTTCCCACCCCTCCAACCCGTTTCTTCCCCCATCCCATTGATTTATTAGAGAAACCACATCATTTGTTCATAGAACAAATGAATTTGACTGGCTGCTCCTCATGATATTATTTAACTTGTTCCTCAATCCCCTCTATTTCTTACAAACTGGCAGCTAAAACTAGAGCTATGCTTTCAATGTGGCCACTAGCCACATGAGTCTATTTAAATTAATTTTTAAAATGTCAGTTCCTCTGTTAAATTAGGAATATCAAATGCTCAACAAGCACATGTGGCTAGTGGATACCATACTGGGCAGAATAAAGACCACTTACATCATTGTAGAAAGGTGCATTGGGTACTGCTGATTTAGATTTGGGTTCAATATTTTTAGGCAAGAATCCTCCATATATTATATAGATGTGTATTTCCTATTACATCATGTCATAAGGCACATAATGTTTAGTGGTCCCCTTTCTAGTGATGCTAAAATTGATCAGTGGATTCAGGTGGTTGGTATTAGTCTGATATTTCCATTATGAAGTTTTCCCATTCACATTTCACCTAAGGGGTTTTGCATCTATTGATGACCATTGCCTAAATCCATTAATTTACTAAGAGTTGTAAAATGGAGCTCCCCTAATTCTATTATTTATTTTGTATTTATTATTTCTATTATTTCTTCTGTATTTATTATCTGGAATTCTATAATGGACTTACCGTCATCAACTATGTGGTTTCCCTACATACAGTTCATACAGCAAAAGCAGGATAAATGCTTGGTTCTTTCATTTTATCTCCCTAGTCTTTAAGATAATGAATTGGTTCCTTGTCATTCATAGGTGACTAATTTTTTTTTTAATATATCACTATGAACTCATAGATTTAAAGATATTTGTTAGGTTTCTTTCATTACAATTCTCATTGGTGCCCATACATTTGTTCTCTATATCTGTGTCTCTATTTCTGCCCTGAAAACAGGTTCATCTGTACCATTTTCCTAGGTTCCACATATATGTGTTAATATAAGATATCTTTTGTTCTCTTTCTTTCTTTCTTTCTTTTTTTGGTGATACACGGGCTTCTCATTGCTGTGGCCTCTCCCGCCGCAGAGCACAGGTTCCAGATGCGCAGGCCCAGCGGCCACGGCTCATGGGCCCAGCCGCTCCGCAGCACCCGGGATCCTCCCGGACCGAGGCACAAACCCGCGCGCGCCCCCTGCATCGGCAGGCGGGCTCCCAACCACTGCGCCACCAGGGAAGCCCAAGTTGGTACTTTAAAAGTGTTAAAAATGATTATTATTAGTATAATTGTGAGACCTGTATTTTCATATATTTGATGTGTTTCAATTAAATGTAGTCATTCTTTTTAGTGGTCAAATTATCCCACTCAGGACTAGTGAAAGTCCCTTAAAATTGGCTCCTGTATTGCTTTCCAGTTTTCTGGCACAGCAAGATGTCTTAAGCTCATCTTGCATATTTCCTGACTCAAAGCTGGAATATTTCTCTAAGGACAGCTGGCTCCTGTTAGTGGGAAATAGTGTTTAGAAACCACAATACGTTGCTAGTTCTGTTCATAAATGTTGAGTTGTTGTTGCTTCTAGGCCTTTTCAGTGAACAAAGGTAGGAAAATTTTTACGAAAAATAAATCATAAATTCATACTGGTATTTCCACTTCAAATTTAAGATTACAAAGTTTTAACTCAAACTCCTTGATTTTTGACTAGTATCTCTTTTCACATGTGCTTAAGATATTGGCTCCTAATGATATTAACAAAATTATTTATTAGCTTTTTCCTAAAATATATAGAACTTTTAAATGTCAGTAACAATACTAATATGGTTACCAACAATACTAATATGACTATCAACAACAAAACTACTTAATACAGTTTTATAATTCTTTGCAGTTACTTTTGACCTTAAAATATATCCCATTCGGAATATACAAATACTGTTTTGAAGTCATTTTAAATAATTATTTTCTCTATATGGTTATGCTATCAACTTTATTCATAGTTAGGCTCATTTGCTTCAGGCTGTTTATAAATTTTAAGGATTGAACTTTTTTCCCTTTTGATTAATTTTTTAAACTATGCAAAACATTTACATGGGTCTAAAGTGAAAACTGTGTTATACAGTACCTTCACAGAAGTCTCACTTCCACCTCTGTCCCCTTCATCCCACTCCTTTCCTTCTCCATAAGTAATAATTTTATTAGGTTTTGGATTTATGGTTCCATTGTTTATTTTTTGAAATATAAGCAAATAGACACAAACACACCACACATATATATGTGTGTATGTGTGTGTGTGTGTATATATATAATTCATTATACCCCCTGTCCTATGTAAAAGGTAACTTACTTCACTGTTCTACAATTTACTTTTTTGCACTTAGCAATATATCCTGGTGATAATTCCATATTAATGTATAGAGCTCTTCCCTTTCCTTCTTATAGCTGCATAGTACTTCATTGTGTGGATGTACAATAGTTTATTCAACTACTCCCTTACTGATGCACCTTGGTGTTGTTTCCAGTCTTTTCTGCTATTGTGAATAATGCCCTGACAAACAGCCTTCTGCATACAGGACTTTGTATTTTCTCAGTATATCTCTGAAATAGATTCCAAGAAGTGGCATTGCTGAGATAAAAGGCAAATGTGTATGTAATTTTTCTATACAGTGCTAAATTCCACTCTGTAGGAATTGTACTATTCTGCATTTCCACCAGCAAGGTATAAGAATATTTATGGAAGGATTTCTTAAGACTCAAAAAGCATTAACCATTAAGGAATATATCGACAAATTCAACCACATTAAAATTAAAAGCTTCTGTTCATCAAAATGTCCTAAACAGAAAACTCATGGAATGGAAAAAGATATTTTCTATACAAATAACTGATAAAGAACACAATCATTAGGAAAATGGGCAAAAGACAGAAAAAGGTGCCTCACAAAAGAAGAAATACACTGGCTAATAAATGTATGCAAAAGTGCTCAATATTAGAATTCAGGGAAATACTAATTAAGAAGGGAATACCATACTGGCAAAAAATAAAAAAGAATACCAATACCACATGTCAGTGAGGCTGTAGAGCAAATGGAGCCCCCATACATTGCTGGTAGGAATGTGCAGCCACAGTGCAAATCACCATGACATTACCTACTAACGCTGAATATATGCTCATAATATGACCCATCAATTCCACTCCTACATATATACCCTAGAATAATTTGGGCATAGTGCACCAGAATACAATAATGAGAATATTTAGATCAGTACTATTTATAACAGGCCTGAAACTAGCAAAAATATAAGTATCCACCTAAGAAGAATCAATTATTAAATTGTAGTAAGTTTATATAATAAAATCCTATATTACAAAAAAAGTGAACAAGTTTTGGTTACATATGACCAAGTGGATGAATATACTAATGTATATACTCAAAAGTATTTATTCAGTGACTATTATGATCCAGGTAGTATTCTAGGTTCTCGGGACACATTAATAAAACAAAGATCCCTACCTTCAAAGAACTAAGTAAATTATATGGTATGCTAGAAGGTTATGAGTGCTATGAAAAAGAAAAGATACAGCAGCATAAGGGATAACTGGAAGGGCTAGAAGGTGGTGGTAGTGTTGGTTGCAATTTTACTGTTGGTCTGAGTAGGTCTCATTGAGAAGGTGACATTTGAGAGAAGCCTTACAGAAAGTGAAGTAATCTATCATCCTGATATTGGAGTGAGGGCTCCAAGGTGGGAGTATGCTTCAAAAAATTTTGAAAGTCTGAAATCAAAGTATTTCTCTGAGAATAATGTAATCACATTAGAGATATACTGCTAGAAGAAATCTGGGAAAATATAAATATCTGGAAATTAAACAACACACTTCTAAATAACCCATAGGTCAAAGAACTTCCATAGGAAATTTTAAAATATTCTGAACTAAATGAAAATGAAAACACAACATAATATTTATGGATACAGATAAAACAATGTACAGAGGAGCTTCCGGGAAGATGGCGGAAGAGTAAGACGCGGAGATCACCTTCTCCCCACAGATACACCAGAAATACATCTACACGTGGAACAACTCCTACAGAACACCTACTGAACGCTGGCAGGAGACCTCAGACCTCCCAAAAGGCAAGAAACCCCCCACGTACCTGGGTAGGGTAAAAGAGAAAAGAAAAAATAGACAAAAGGATAGGGATGGGACCTGCACCAGTGGGAGGGAGCTGTGAAGGAGGAAAGGTTTCCACACACTAGGAAGCCCCTTCGCGGGCGGAGACTGCAGGTGGCGGAGGGGGGGAAGCTTCGGAGCCGTGGAGGAGAGCACAGCAACGGGTGCGGAGGGCAAAGCGGAGAGATTCCCGCACAGAGGATCGGTGCCGACCGGCACTCACCAGCTCGAGAGGCTTCTCTACTCGCCCGCTGGGGCGGGTGGGGCTGGGAGCTGAGGCTCGGGAGAGGACTGGGGTTGGCGGAATGAACACAGCCTGAAGGGGTTGGTGCACCACGGCAAGCCGGGAGGGAGTCCGGGGAAAAGTCTGGACCTGCCTAAGAGGCAAGAGACTTTTCCTTTCCTCTTTGTTTCCTGGTGCACGAGGAGAGGGGATTAAGACGCTGCTTAAAGGAGCTCGAGACGGGCGCGAGCCGCGGCTAAAAGCGCAGACCCCAGAGACGGGCATGAGACGCTAAGGCTGCTGGTGCCGCCACCAAGAAGCCTGTGTGCGAGCACAGGTCACTATCCACACCCCCCTTCTAGGGAGCCTGTGCAGCCCGCAACTGCCAGGGTCCTGGGATCCAGGGACAACTCCTCCGGGAGAACGCACAGCACGCCTCAGGCTGGTGCAACGTCATGCCAGCCTCTGCTGCCGCAGGCTCGCCCCGCATCCGTGCCCCTCCACCCCCCCGGCCTGAGTAAGCCAGAGTCCCTGAATCAGCGGCTCCTTTAACCCCGTCCTGTCTGAGCGAAGAACAGTCGCCCTCCAGCGACCTACACGCAGAGGCGGGGCCAAATCCAAAGCTGAGCCCCTCGGAGCTGTGAGAACAAAGAAGATAAAGGGAAATCTGCCCCAGCAGCCTCAGAAGCAGAGGATTAAAGCTCCACAATCAACTTGATGTACCCTGCATCTGTGGAATACATGAATAGAAAACGAATCATCCCAAATTGAGGAGGTGGACGTTCAGAGCAAGATTTATGATTTTTTCCCCTTTTCCTCTTTTTGTGAGTGTGTATGTGTATGCTTCTGTGTGAGATTTTGTCTTGTATAGCTTTGCTTCCACCATTTGTCCTAGGGTTCTATCCGTCCGTTTTGGGGTTTTTAAAAATTTTTTTTCTTAATAATTTTTATTTTAATAACTTTATTTTACTTTATCTTCTTTCTTTTTATTTCCTTCCTTCCCTCCTTTAGACAAAGAATCATCCCAAATTGAGGAGGTGGACTTTGAGAGCAAGATTTATGATTTTTTCCCCTTTTCCTCTTTTTGTAAGTGTTTAAGTGTATGCTTCTGTGTGAGATTTTGTCTGTATAGCTTTGCTTCCACCATTTGTCCTAGGGTTCTATCTGTCCGTTTTTTTTTCTTAATAATTTTTTTTATTTTAATAACTTTATTATATTTTATCTTACTTTATTTTATTTTACTTTATCTTCTTTCTTCTTTTCCTTCCTTCCCTCCTTCCTTCCTTCCTCCCTCCCTCCTTTCTTTTTCTCTTTCTTTCTTTCTCTTTCTTTCTTCTTCTACTAATTCTTTCTTTCTACTTTTTCTCCCTTTTATTCTGAGCCATGTGGATGAAAGGCTCCTGGTGCTGCAGCCAGGAGTCACTGCTGTGCCTCTGAGGTGGGAGAGCCAAATTCAGGACACTGGTCCACAAGAGACCTCCCAGCTCCACATAATATCAAACGGCGAAAATCTCCCAGAGGTCTCAATCTCAACACCAGCACCCAGCATCACTCAACGACCAGCAAGCTACAGTGCTGGACATCCTATCCCAAACAACTAGCAAGACAGGAACACAACCCCACCCATTAGCAGAGAGGCTGCCTAAAATCATAATAAGTCCACAGACACCCCAAAACACACCACCAGGCATGGACCTGACCACCAGAAAGACAAGATTCAGCCTCATCCACTAGAACACAGGCACTAGTCCCCTCCACCAGGAAGCCTACACAACCCACTGAACCAACCTTAGCCACTGGGGACAGACACCAAAAACAACGGAAACTATGAACCTGCAGCCTGCAAAAAGGAGACCCCAAACACAGTAAGATAAGCAAAATGAGAAGACAGAAAAACACAGAGCAGATGAACGAGCAAGATAAAAACCCACCAGACCTAACAAATGAAGAGGAAATAGGCAGTCTACCTGAAAAAGAATTCAGAATAATGATAGTAAAGATGATCCAAAATCTTGGAAATAGAATGGA
>NW_006784330.1:273225-280877 GCF_000442215.2 Lipotes vexillifer
AAGGGATCGATCCAAGAAGAAGATATAACAATTGTAAATATTTATGCACCCAACATAGGAGCACCTCAATACATAAGGCAAAAACTAGCAGCCATAATAGGGGAAATCGACAGTAACACATTCATAGTAGGGGACTTTAACACCCCACTTTCACCAATGGACAGATCATCCAAAATGAAAATAAATAAGGAAACACAAGCTTTAAATGATACATGAAACAAGACAGACTTAATTGATATTTATAGGACATTCCATCCAAAAACAACGGAATACACATTTTTCTCAAGTGCTCATGGAACATTCTCCAGGATAGATCATATCTTGGGTCACAAATCAAGCCTTGGTAAATTTAAGAAAACTGAAATTGTATCAAGTATCTTTTCCAACCACAACGCTATGAGACTAGATATCAATTACAGGAAATGATCTGTAAAAAATACAAACACATGGAGGCTAAACAATACACTACTTAATAACGAAGTGATCACTGAAGAAATCAAAGAGGAAATCAAAAAATACCTAGAAACAAATGACAGTGGAGACAGGACGACCCAAAATCTATGGGATGCAGCAAAAGCAGTTGTAAGAGGGAAGTTTATAGCAATACAATCCTACCTTAAGAAACAGGAAACATCTCGAATAAACAACCTAACCTTGCACCTAAAGCAATTAGAGAGAGAAGAACAAAAAACCCCCAAAGTTAGCAGAAGAAAAGAAATCATAAAAATCAGATCAGAAATAAATGAAAAAGAAATGAAGGAAACTATAGCAAAGATCAAAAAAACTAAAAGCTGGTTCTTTGAGAAGATAAACAAAATTGATAAACAATTAGCCAGACTCATCAAGAAAAAAAGGGAGAACACTCAAATAAATAGAATTAGAAATGAAAAAGGAGAAGTAACAACTGACACTACAGAAATACAAAAGATCATGAGAGATTACTACAAGCATCTCTATGCCAAAAAAATGGACAACCTGGAAGAAATGGACAAATTCTTAGAAATGCAAAACCTGCCAAGACTGAATCAGGAAGGAATAGAAAATGTGAACAGACCAATTACAAGCACTGAAATTGAAACTGTGATTAAAAATCTTCCAACAAACAAAAGCCCAGGACCAGATGGCTTCACAGGTGAATTCTGTCAAACATTTACAGAAGAGCTAATACCTATCCTTCTCAAACTCCTCCAAAATATAGCAGAGGGAGGAACACTCCCAAACTCATTCTACGAGGCCACCGTCACGGTGATACCAAAACCAGACAAGGATGTCACAAAGAAAGAAAACTACAGGCCATTATCACTGATGAACGTAGATGCAAAAATCCTCAACAAAATACTAGCAAACAGAATCCAACAGCACATTAAAAGGATCATACACCATGATCAAGTGGGGTTTATTCCAGGAATACAAGGATTCTTTAATATACTCAAATCAATCAATGTAATAAATCATATTAACAAATTGAAGGAGAAAAACCAAATGATCATCTCAGTAGATGCAGAGAAAGCTTTCAACAAAATTCAACACCGATTTATGATAAAAACCCTGCAGAAAGTAGGCATAGAGGGATCTTTCCTCAACATGATAAAGGCCATATATGAGAAATCCACAGTCAACATCATCCTCAATGGTGAAAAACTGAAAGCATTTCCACTAAGATCAGGAACAAGACAAGGTTGCCCACTCTCACCACTCTTATTCAACAGAATTTTGGAAGTTTCAGCCACAGCAATCAGAGAAGAAAAGGAAATAAAAGGAATCCAAGTCGGAAAAGAAGAAGTAAAGCTGTCACTGTTTGCAGATGACATGATACTATACATAGAGAATCCTAAAGATGCTACCAGAAAACTACTAGAGCTAATCAATGAATTTGGTAAAGTAGCAGGATACAAAATTAATGCACAGAAATCTCTGGCATTCCTATATACTAATGATGAAAAATCTGAAAGTGAAATCAAGAAAACACTCCCATTTACCATTGCAACAAAAAGAATAAAATATCTAGGAATAAACCTACCTAAGGAGACAAAAGACCTGTATGCAGAAAATTATAAGACACTGATGAAAGAAATTAAAGATGATACAAACAGATGGAGAGATATACCATGTTCTTGGATTGGAAGAATCAACATTGTGAAAATGACTCTACTACCCAAAGCAATCTATAGATTCAATGCAATCCCTATCAAACTACCACTGGCATTTTTCACAGAACTAGAACAAAAAATTTCACAATTTGTATGGAAACACAAAAGACCCCGAATAGCCAAAGCAATCTTGAGAACAAAAAATGGAGCTGGAGGAATATGATAAAGGAGGCAGGAATGTACAGTGGAAAAGGACAGCCTTTTCATTAAATGGTGCTGGGAAAACTGGACAGGTACATGTAAAAGTATGAGATTAGATCACTCCCTAACACCATACACAAAAATAAGCTCAAAATGGATTAAAGATCTAAATGTAAGGCCAGAAACTATCAAATTCTTAGAGGAAAACACAGGCAGAACACTCTGACTTAAATCACAGCAAGATCCTTTTTGACCCACCTCCTAGAGAAATGGACATAAAAACAAAAATAAACAAATGGGACCTAATGAAACTTCAAAGCTTTTGCACAGCAAAGGAAACCATAAACAAGACCAAAAGACAACCCTCAGAATGGGAGAAAATATTTGCAAATGAAATAACTGACAAAGGATTAATCTCCAAAATTTATAAGGAGCTCATGCAGCTCAATAACAAAAGAAAACAAACAACCCAATCCAAAAGTGGGCAGAAGACCTAAACAGACATTTCTCCAAAGAAGATATACAGACTGCCAACAAACACATGAAAGAATGCTCAACGTCATTAATCATTAGAGAAATGCAAATCAAAACTACAATGAGATATCATCTCACACCAGTCAGAATGGCCATCATCAAAAAATCTAGAAACAGTAAATGCTGCAGAGGGTGTGGAGAAAAGGGAATCCTCTTGCACTGTTGGTGGGAATGTAAATTGATACAGCCACTGTGGAGAACAGAATGGAGGTTCCTTAAAAAACTAAAAGTAGAACTACCATATGACCCAGCAATCCCACTACTGGGCATATATCCTGAGAAAACCATAATTCAAAAAGAGTCATGTACCAAAATGTTCATTGCAGCTCTATTTACAATAGCCCGGAGATGGAAACAACCTAAGTGCCCATCATCAGATGAATGGATAAAGAAGATGTGGCACATATATACAATGGAATATTACTCAGCCATAAAAAGAAACGAAATTGAGCTATTTGTAATGAGGTGGATAGACCTAGAGTCTGTCATACAGAGTGAAGTAAGTCAGAAAGAGAGAAACAAATACTGTATGCTAACACATATATATGGAATTTTTTTGAAATGTCACAAAGAACCTAGGGGTAAGACAGGAATAAAGGCACAGACCTACTAGAGAATGGACTTGAGGATACGTGGAGGGGGAAGGGTAAGCTGTGACAAAGCCAGAGAGATGCATGGATATATATACACTAACAAACGTAAGGTAGATAGATAGTGGGAAGCAGCCACATAGCAAAAGGAGATCAGCTCGGTGCTTTGTGACCGCCTGGAGGGGTGGGATAGGGAGGGTGGGAGGGAGGGAGATGCAAGAGGGAAGAGATATGGGAACATATGCATATGTATAACTGATTCACTTTGTTATAAAGCAGAAAGTAACACACCATTGTAAAGCAATTATACTCCAATAAAGATGTAAAAAAATATAAATAACAAAATAAAATGCTTCATGCACTCTGTGCGTGATGTTGTCACTGGCAAAAAAATAAAAACAAAAAACAAAACCAAACAAACAAACAAAAAACAATGTACAGAGCTTTAAACACCCATATCAGTAAAGAATGTTTTCACATCTATAATCTGAGCTTCCAACTTAGGAAACTAGAAAACGAGCAAACTAAACACAAAGGAGAAGGAAGGAAATAATAAAGATTAGGGAATCAGTGCAACACAAAACATTAAAAGTAGAGAAAAATCAATGAAACCAAAAGCTGGTTCTTTGAAAAGATTAACAAAATGGCAAACCCTTAGCTAGACCAACCAAGAAAATAAGAGAGAAGACAAAAATGACTAAAGTCAAGAATTAAAAGGGAGGCATCATTACTGACCCTATAGAAATGGAAATGATTAAAAGGGAACATTAATTATAACTTTAGGCCAACAAATGAGAAAGCTTAGATGAATGGACAAATTCAAAGGAAGATATAAATTAACAAAGCAGTCTCAAGAAGAACAGTTGAAAAACCTATAATAAGTACAGGCTGAATTAGTAATCAACAAACTGCTCACAAAGAAAAGTCCAGGTCCAGATGGTTTCATTTGTGAATTCTATCAAATATTTAAGAAATAATATCGACCCTGCACAAACACTTTCAAAAAATAAAAGAGGAAGGAATATTTTCCAACTTATTCTACTATGTCATTATTACACCGAAACCAAAGCTAAGGAAAGACATCACAAGAAAAGAAAACCACAGACCAATATCCCTCATGAAAACAGACACAAAAATCCTTAACAAAATATTAGCAAGCTTAATCCAGCAACATATAAAAATGATTATGATGATACACTTATAAGTGGATTTATCCCAGGAACGAAAGATTGTTTTCACATCTAAAAATCAATTAGTAAAATATGTCATGTTAACAGATTAAAACTCTAAACCACATGCTCACTACAGTAGGTGCAGAAAAAGCAGTACACAAAATCCAACACCCATTCATGATTTTCGAAAAATCCTCAAATAATTAGGAATAGAAGGGAACCTCCTCAATGTGCACGTGGTAGGCACCAAAGATGCCTGCATCCTACACCCTGGGATCTGTGAAAATGTCTCATGGTGAAAGGAACTCTGCAGATGTGATTAAGTCACTGATTATGCAGGTGATCCCAATGCAATTTACAAGGGTCCTTATAAGAAGGAGGAAGAAGAGTCAGAAACAGTAGGAGAGGTAGGATGGAAGTAGAGGTTGGAGTAATGTGAGGAAGGGGCCTTTAACCAAGCAATGCAGGTGGATTCCAGAAGCTGGAAAAGGCTCTTCTAGAGAACCCCAGAAGGAATGCAGCCCTGTGGACATCTTGATTTTAGGACTTTTGACCTTTAGAACTGTAAGAGAAAAATTCTGTGTTGCTTTAAGCCATTAAACTTATGGTAATTACAGTACCCATAAGAAAGTAATATACTGCTAAAGAGCATGCACAAAAACCCTAGAGGTAAGATCATAGTTAATGGTTAAAAACTGAATGTTTTCCCCCTTAGACTGGGAACCAGATAGGAAAGGAAAAAATAACTGTCTTTATTCATAGGCAACATGATTGTCTATGTAGAAAATCCTAAGGTATGCACTGAACTACTATAACTAATAAAAGAGTTTAGTCACAGAATACAAGACGGATATACAACTGTATTCCTATATATTTACATGTAACAATCAGAAAATGAAGTAAGAAAAATTCTAGTCATAATATCCTCAAAATGAATAAAATATTTAGAACTTAGTAAAAGAAGTATATATAATCTGAAAACTTCAAAACATTGCTGAAATAAATTATAGAAAATCAAAATAAAGATGCATTCCATATTCATGGATTAGAATATTCAATATTATTAAAACAGCAATTTCCCCAAGTTGAATTACAGATTCAACACAATCTGTATAAAATTCCAGCAGGCTTTTTTTGTAAAAAAGTTGACAAGCTGCTTCTAAAATTTACATGGAAATACAAAGGACCTAGAATAGCCAAAGCAATTTTGAGAAAAAGGAACAAAATTGGAGGAGTTACACTATCTGATTTTGAAACTTACTATAAAGGTAAAGAGATTCAGAGCATAAGGATAGGCATATATACAGTGTAGGCATATAGATCAATGAAACCAACATGAGTATCCAGAAATAAACACTAACATTTGTGATCAACTGATTTTTCTACAAAAGTGCCAAGAAAATTCAATGGGGAAATAATACTCTTTACAAGTAACAATGCTGGGACAATTGGACATCCACATACAAAAATATGAATTTTGATCCCTTAACTCACACAGAAAAAATAACTCAAAATTAATAATAAATGTAATTGTAAAGGCTAAAACTATTCTAGAAGAAAACATAGAATATCTTTCTGACCTTGAATTAAGCAAAGATTTCTTAGATATGATACCAAAAGCACAAGTCATAAAAGAACAAATTAATAAATTGAACTTCATTAAAATTAAAAACTTTTGTGCTTCAAAAAACACCATTAAGAAAACAAAAAGAAACAGACTGGAAGAAAATAATTGTAAAGCATATATCTTGTAAAGGACTTGTATTCAGAATACATAAAGAACCCGTACCACTCAATACTAAGAAAACAAACAACCCAATCAAAAACTGGGTAAAAGATTTGAACAGACATTTCATCAAAAAGAGACATATGAATGGCTCATAAACACTTGAAAAAGTATCAAGATTATTTGTTACTACAGAAATTTAAATTAAGACTACAATCAGCTAACAGTACACACCCACAAGAATAGCTGAATAAAAAAATATGCAATAGTAAGTGTTAGCAAGGATGTAGAGAAGTAGGAACGCTCATACATCACTGATGAGAAAGTTAAATGGTGCATCCATTTTACTTGGAAAACAGTTGGAAACATTGGAAAACAGTTTGGCAGTTCCTCAAAAGTTTATACACAGAGTTACTGTATAACCCAGAAATTCTATTCACTCATGAGAAATGAAAACATATCCACACAAAAACCTGGACATGAATGTTTACAGCATTGTTCATAATAGCCCCAAAGTGGAAACAACCCAGCGTCATCAAGTGGTAAAGGGATAAACAAAATATGGTATATCTATAAAACGGAAAACTATTTAGCAACAAAAAGGAATGAATTGCTGATACATGCTACAACATGAGCAAACTTCAAAAACATCATGCTACCTGAAAGAAGCAAAATTTCAAAGATCATATAAGATTCTATTTATATGAAATATCTAGAAATGACAAATTTGTAGAGACAAAGGTTTGGGGTAGACATGAGAGTAATTTACCACAAATGGGTTCAAGGGAATTTGCAGAGTCATGGAAAAGTCCTAAAATTGGATGTAGTAATGATTGCATAATTCAATAAATTTAGTGAAATGCACCTAATTGAACACAATAGGTGAATTTCATTATATGTAAATTATATACCTAATAAAGCTGTTTAAAAATTTAAAAAACCTATTCAGTTTCACAAAATGTTAGAATAGAAAACAGAAAATATACATTAAAGAACAATTAAATGAATGAAAATATATACCATATTTACATTCCAAGATTTGAAGATTCTATACTATAGAATTCTATTGTTTATTCTATACTATAAACAAGTAAATTGTCCTTAACTGATTTCCTTGATGGAATCTCAATCAAAATCACATGAGAGGGCTTCCCTGGTGGCGCAGTGGTTGAGAGTCCGCCTGCTGATGCAGGGGACCCGGGTTCGTGCCCCGGTCCGGGAAGATGCCACATGCCGCGGAGTGGCTGGGCCCATGAGCCATGGCCACTGAGCCTGCGCATCCGGAGCCTGTGCTCCGCAACGGGAGAGGCCACAACAGTGAGAGGCCTGCATACAGCAA
>NW_006784330.1:281264-298303 GCF_000442215.2 Lipotes vexillifer
CGGGGCAGAGTCCCAAAAGTGGAGAGGCCCGAATAAAAAAAAAAAAAAAAAAAAAAAAAAAAAAAAAAATCACATGAGAGAGAGTATATGTTTGTGTGTGTGTGTGTGTGTGTGTGTGTGTGTGTGTGTGTGCGTGCGTGCGTGTATATGTAGAACCTGACAAACTGATTCTAAAATTTGGAAAAGCCAAGTGCCAAAAGTAGATAAAACTCTTTTGAAGAAGAACAAGGTGGAAGGAATTGTTCTTCTGCTGTACCAGGCATCAAGACATTAATACTGATATTGTAGTGATATTGATTTTGTAATAGCTAAAAAGATCAAAGGAATGAAAGTACCCAGAAGAACATCCATGCATATATGAATACCTGATATATGACAGAGCTAGACATACAATAACAGTGCATGGACATTTTCAATATATGGTATTGGGATAGACGGTTATCTATATGAAAAAAAAAACTGGAATCCTTACTTCATATTATACACATAAATCAATCAATTTAATGACTTAAATGTAAAAGAAAAAAATCATAAAGCTTTTAGAATAAAGGACAATATTTTCCTGAGTTCATGTAGGGGAGGATTTATTAATCAAAGTACAAGATGCACAAAGGAGAAAGGAAAAATTAATAAACTTTATTACATAAAAATGAACTTTTATTCATAAAAATAAACCATAAAGGCAGTGAAATGATAAGCCAAAGAATGGGAATAGACAATTTCACCACATATAACCAACAAAGAGCAAGTATCCACGATGATAAAGAACTTTTAAAAATTTATAAGAAATGCATGTAAGATTAGAGATGAAGTTTGGAGATAGACTATTCATGACATATAATCACAACACTTTTCTACCTCCCTCTTCTCTGTAGCAGTACTGAAGGTAAGTAGTTATCATTGAGATCTGCCATATCTACCATAGGCCTTTGGGGCTGAACTACTGCTTTGATGCATACCTAGAGTGACCTCTGAAACAAGACTGCATCTGGACACAGATAAAAACAGATGGAAAGACATTCATGTAGGAAACAGACATTTCTACATTTGCTAAAAGGGCAAAAGAATTGAACGTCCATTTCACAAAGGAGGCTATCCAAATGGTCAATAAATGTCTGAGAAGGTTTCCAACCTCATCAAGAAAATGAAATTAAAATCACAATGAAACAAACAACATAGACCTGGACTCCTGAAAAATATCAATGTTCTGAAAATCAGACACACAGACAGATATGTGCAGGTACACACACACACGCATGCACACACACACACGCAGAGTCAACAGAACTATTCTAAAGCAAAGTAAATGCAATGTGTGATGCCTGATTGCATCCTGGATTTAAAATTGAGAAATCTAATTACAAACTCTATGTTAGATAATATTAGTGTGATAATATTAAATATCTTAAGAGTGATCATAATACTGTGATAATATAGGAGACATTTTGTATTCTTAGGAGATACATAATGAAGTATTTAGGAGTAAAACTTCTTAATGTCTTTTACTTTCAAACAGTTTAGTGATAAACCACGCACACACACAAAAACACACACACACACACAAACCATTCTCATGTAGATGAAAAGAGATGTAAAGCAAATGTTGCAAAATATCAACAGTTGTTAAATGTCGGTGAGGGGTATGGATGTACTATTCTTTCAATTTTTCTCCATGTTTGAAATTTTAAAAACAGAAGGCATGGAAAATAACACTTTACTAAAGACTAAGAAAATAAAAAGCAATATAAATGAATGCTAATTATTCAGAAAGGGAAGAAAGAATAAAATGAAATATAAGCAAATACCCATCAGATTAGAGTCTGACAATACGCAGCATGGACAAGGATATGGAGCAATCTGAACCTTCACACATGGTTGGTGGAATTTTAACTTGGGACAATCCCTTTAATAGATGTAAAGAGAGTTTACATCTATTAAAGCTGAAGATGTGTGAACTCTTCACCCCTCAATTCCACTCCTAGACCCTGAGAAACTCCTGCACATGTGTCCCAGGATACAAGTACAAGAATGATCACAGTAGCAGCACTGATACTTATACCCACACAAATGGAAACAACCCACGTGTCCAACCACAGTAGAATGGATAAAGGTTGGTATGTTCCGATAAAGGAATACTATACTGCAATGAAGAGGAATGAACTATGGCTACACATTGCAATATGAATAAATCTCACAAATATAATGTTAAGTAGAAAGAAAGATGCAATAGAATACATATTGTAAAATTCATTGGTATAGTGCTTAAAAACTGGTAAAACTGAACACAGTTTAGTGCTGTATGTATGGGTGGTAAAAATACAAAGAAATACACAGAAATTACTATCACAAGTCTGGACACTGGTTATATCTGATGGGCAGGGGGTTGTGATATCATTTTTTTTTCATAGTTACAATTTTTTTATTTAACTATAGTTGATTTACAATATTGTGTTAGTTTCAGGTATATAGCTTCACATTCTTTTTCATTATTGGTTATTACAAGATATTGAATATAGTTCCCTGTGCTATATAGTAAATCCTTGTTGTTATACATAGTGGTGTGTAGAATTCTATATCCAGCAAAAATTATCCCTCAAAAATGTAGGAGAAATAAAGATTTTCTCAGACAAACAAAAACAACTTACTCTGCAAGAAATGTTAAAAGAAGTTCTTTGGGGAGAAGGAATATAATATAGGGGCAAAACTTAGATCTACATAAAGAAAGGAAGAGTATTAAATAAGGAATAATATAAGGTAAAATCAAATATTATTTTTCATTTTCTTAGTTGATCTAAACAATAAGTGTTCAAAATAATAATAGTAACAATGCGTTGTGTGATTATAGCATAGGGGTAAGTAAAATTAACAGGGATTGTGATTTCTGAAGAGCATATGGTGACTCTTGGAGTACTGGCAATGTTTTATTTATTGATCTGACTGAACATATGTTTTAAGTACTCTTTGTCATGATCCTTTTCATTATCCCTTCCAAATTTATGTTCACCCAGGACGTCAGAACGTAATCTTATTTAGAAATAGAGTATTTGCATATATAATTAGGTAAGACGAGGTCATACTGGATTAGAGTGGGCCCTAAATCCAATGACTGGTGTCCTTTTAAGAAGACCATGTGAAGACACAGAGACACAGATACACAGGGAGAATATCATATGATGATAGGAGCAGAGACTGGAGTGAAACATCTATAAGCCAAGGACTGCCAGCAACCACTAGAAGCTAGGAGAGAGGCATGGAACAGATTCATCCTCACAGCCTTGCCAACACCTTGATTTGAACTAGCCTCCAGAACTGTGAAAGAATAAATTTGTTGCTTTAAGCCATCCAGTTTGTGTTTTTTTGTTACAGCAGCCCTGGGAAACTAACACCTAAAACTGTAGAAGTGGTTTTGGAATTGGGTAATGGATAGAGGCTAGAAGAATTTGAGGTGCTTGATAGCAAAAGACCATTGGTAGAAATATGAATGTTTTTTTCTTGAGATTTTTTTAAACAGCTTTATTGGAGTATAATTGCTTTACAGTGGTGTGTTAGTTTCTGCTGTATAACAAAGTGAATCAGCTATATGTATACATATATCCCCATATCTCCTCCCTATTGCATCTCCCTCCCACCCTCCCTATCCCACCCCTCCAGGTGGTCACAAAGCACCAAGCTGATCTCCCTGTGCTATGTGACTGCTTCCCACTAGCTATCTATTTTACCTTTGGTAGTGTATATATGTCCATGCCACTCTCTTACTTCGTCCCAGCTTACCTTTCCCCCTCCCAGAAATATGCATGCTAATAGTAGTTCTGGTGACTGCTCAGAAGGAAGTAAAGAGGACAGTAGAGAAAGCTTCTATCATCTCAAAGAATACATATATCATCATGAACAAAATGCTGGTAGAGATATGAACATTAAAAGTGCTGCTGGTGAGGCCTTAGAAGGAAATGATGAACATGTTATTAGACACTGTAAGAAAGGCGATCTTTATCATAAAGTGGCAGAAACTTGGCTGAATTGAGTTCTGCTGTTGGGTCGAAAGTGTAACTTATAAATGATGAACTTGGATATTTAGCTGAGGAGATTTCCAAGCAAAGTGTGAAAGATGTAGCCTGGTTTCTCACTGATGCTTATAATAAAATGAGAGAGGAGAGAGTTAAATTGAGTAAATATCTGCTTAAAAAGGAATCAGCACTTGATGATCTGGAGAATTCTCAGCTTACCTAGACAGCATGCTCTGGAAAAAGGGCCAATGGTGTGGCTGGACAAACTTTCACTGAAGAGATTAGCTGTGTGACGCATGGATCAAATCAACCATCTCAGAAGCTAGGAATAGACAAGGGGTTATCCAGAAAGGATCTGTGAAGAACCCTCATATCTAACGGTGTGGATCTCTTGACATACACAAGAGACTGACAAGGTTTTTAAGGATTTTATACCAGCAGAAACAGTGCCAGCCTGATGTAAAAGTGACAGAGACAGGGTAAAATGAAGGAAGGTAAAATGAAGTCACAAGTGCAAAAGCCAGAGAGGGTGGGGCTGCAACTGCCCTGGTAGGCTAAGATGGTAGGGCTGTCCCAGAGGACCCAGAGAGCAAGGCTATCCCTGGCGTCAGAGGACAGAGCGTTGAAGCCAGAGCATTACTCTTAGGTCTTGAAATCTAATGGAATTTGCCCTGCTGGGCTGCTAACTCGCTTTAGAACAGTAACCCCTTTATTCCTTCCTTTTTGCCCTTTCAGAGTGGGAATGCCTACCCTATGCTTGTCTCATCACTGTATTTTGGAAGCAGACAACTTGTCTAGTTTCATAGGTCTCTGGACAGAAAGGAATTTTGCCGTAGGATGGAACATACTCAAGAGTCTCACCTATGGGCTTCCCTGGTGGCGCAGTGGTTGGGAGTCCGCCTGCCGATGCAGGGGACACGGGTTCGCGCCCCGGTCTGGGAATATCCCACATGCCGCGGAGCGGCTGGGCCCGTGAGCCATGGCCACTGAGCCTGCGCATCCAGAGCCTGTGCTCCGCAATGGGAGAGGCCACAACAGTGAGAGGCCTGCGTACCGCAAAAAAAAAAAAAAAAAAAAGAGTCTCACCTACACCTCATTTAGACGGTTTAGATAATGAGATTTTGGACTTTTTGAGTTGATATTTAGATGAGATTTGGGACTTAGACTTGATGCTGAAATAGATTAAGACTTTGGGGGATGTTGTGATAAGGTGAATGTATTTTGCACGTGAGACAGATATGAATTTATGGAGGCCACAAGGCTGACTATACTACGTTGAATAGTGTACCCTCAAAATTCATGTCCATCCAGCACCTCAATATGTGACTTTATTTGGAAATAGGGGGTTGGCAGACGTAATTAGTTAAGATGAGGTCATACTGCATTAGGATGGATCCTAAATTCAAAGACTAGTGTCCTTAATAAGAAGGCTATGTGAAGACAGAAACAGACACACAAGGAGACTGTCATGCAATGACAGAGGCAAGAACTGGAATGATGCATCTGCAACACCAAGGAATGCTGGCAATCACCAGAAGCTAGAAGAGACAAGGAACTATCCTCCTCTAGTACCTTCGGAAAGAACATGGCCTTGCCAACAACTTGATTTCAGACTTCTAGCTACCGTGAAAGGATCAATTTCTGTTGTTCTAAGCCACTAGATTTGTAGTTATTTGTTATGGCAGCACTAGAAAAATAATACAGTGATTTTAGAAAAGTCTTCCAAGAAATTTTATTTTATATAGAGAAGGAAAAATTATTGATACACACAATATCAATGAATCTCAAAAATATTATGCTGAGTTAAAGGAGCCTTACACAAAGAATATATAGTGTATGGTTTTGGTTACCTGAAGTTCTAGAACAGGCAAAACTAATCTATAGCCTAAAAAAATCAAAACACTAGTTGCCTCTAGGAGAGTGGGATGGGAATTACTGAGAAGTATGGTGGAACTTTCTGGGGTGAGGGTAATCTTCTATGTGTTAATAAGGGTTAGGTTACACAAATGCAGTGGTGTGTTGTGTGCATCACTTCCCAACTCCAGTGATAACACATTGGTAGCTTGAAATTGGCCGTGGTGGGAATGTGTATATCATGAAAACTGGCAAATGATACATATCAGAGTCTCTTTTTCTGGAGAGCTGGCTGTTAAACATTTACCAACACATCACTACAAAGATGTATACATTGGTTAAAAGTCAGCAAACGAATACTTAAGATGTGTGCATTTCATTGCATGGAAATTTTATATCAAAAGAAAAAAATGTAAATATGTAATTCTAGTCAACAATATGTATACTGACATATTTAGGGGGACATATATTTACATTGGCAATCTATTTAAAATACATCAGTAAAGTAAGACGGTTTGATAGATGGATAAAGGGATAGACAGATGTGATAAATAAGTAAAATATTAATGTTATAATCTAGTCAGTTATCACTGGGTGTTTGTGATAAAATTCTTTCAAATTTTGTGTTTAAAATTTTTCATTAAATATTGGAAAAATATTTTCCCATTTGGATATCAAAAATATTAACATATGTAGTTTAAGCCTATCTTTTTTAGGGCTTCAATTTTTATACTTCATTTTTAAACCAATTGCTACTTGTTATGGTATATAGTGAAGGCAGAGAATCTAAACGTACTGTTTGCTCAAGTAGCAAAACAACTGAAGGGCATTTTTTGTTTTTATCATTTTTTAAAGATAGTTCATGGTAGGAGTACATACACCATGGACACAGGCAAATGGTACAAATCATGTTAAAATCTTGAAAGGAAAGAAGTAATACTGGGGATAACTGACTAAGGTCCCTGGGGAGATAAGAGGGGTAGGATCCAGCACAAAGGAATAAAGATTAACCTTAGGCAGAAAGGATGTCCCTAGCACTGAGTTGAGACTGAAGAAAATGATAGCTAAGATACGGAAGTTAGCAGAAAGTCAGGTAGAAAGTGGATGAACGTTCTTATTGATGGCCTTGTTTTCTTTGAAATAGGAAAGAAGACTATCTGCTAAAAATAATGAAACAGTAGGATAAGAAAGAGTAATGAAGATCTAAAATAGCATTTATAAGGAATGAAATAGCTGACCAGGGACTAGGAGGTAGATTGCTGAAGAAAGAAGAAGGCTCTAGACAATACCAGCAATGAAGAATTTGTAGAGGTACTAATCAACAAAGTTATACTATTTTTCTCTAGTAGTGCTCAAAAGCCATGAATAAATGAATAAATAAAGAAGGCAATTAGTTGGATTGATTCTGGGTAGAGGATTTGCTGGGTGGGTATGATACGCAGACAAGGAAGCAAGGAGAATGATTCAGTGGCAAGAACTTGGGTAAATAATGGATGATGGAATCTAAGTGAGATGTGGAAGGAAGAGGAGACAGGAAGGGGATGACAGAATGGGAAAAAATTAAAAGGTCAAGGAACTGGAGATTTCAACAGGGTTGAAGAAATGGTAAAATGAGTGTAAGAGAGTTGTGAGAGTCAGAAGGATAAGAGAAAGGTTGTGGTTAAGAGTAGTATACTGGAGTTTAAGATTTCAGAGGAAGTATATTTCCAGAGATAATATATGTTGTTTTCCCACTGATTTAAGTTTAGAAAATGGGATATTACACACACACACACACACACACACACACACACACACACACAAAGTTATCTCAAGATACAGTAAAATCACACTTAAAAAGGCAAAAAATCTTTTCAAACCACATATATAAATGCCATGATCAAGAGCACAGACTTTTACGTAAGAACAGACCTAGATTTAAGTCCTAGCATGGTCATTTAACAACTGACCTTGAGAAAGTCACTTATCCCCTCAGAAGCTCAATTTCATTATCTGTAATACAGCCACTACCTTATAGGGCTAAGGCTGAAATGAGTTAATGTGCAAAATGCTTAGCATAAGGAGTAGCACAAATAAGCCCCCTATTAGGAATTCTGTTTCCAGGCAAGATTAAGTAAGTACACTTTTGCCTCTCCCACTGAATACAGCTATAAAACCTAGAGAGACTGCATGGAGTACATGAAGACGATGAAAACTACAAAGCAGCAGTTGGAATAGGTAAGAAACTTAGAATTTGAAATAACAAAGAACTCATGCCCAGACACAGCATAATCAAATTGCTGAAAAGTAAACAGGGTAAAAAACAAGTAGAAGAATAAAGAGAAAACGTTTAAAAACACATACATTTATGGTTAATTGATTTTCTAAAAAAGTACCAAGACAGTTTAATTGGGAAAGGATCATCTTTTCAATGAAAAGTGGCAGGACTATTGGATATCCATGTGCAAAGAGATGAATGTAACCCTAACCTTACACCATATGTGTAATTCAGAAATTAATTCAAAATGGTTCATAGATCTAAATGTATGAGAAGCTAAAACTATAAATCTTCTAGAAGAACATGTATGAGGAAAATCTTTGTGACCTTGGGTTAGAAAGAAATCTTAGTTACAAGACCAAAAGCAGAAGTCATAAAAAAAATTAGACTTCACCCAAATCACAAACTCTCAAGCTTTAGAAAATGCTGTTAAGAAAGGGAACGTCAGTGAAAAAGACAGAGTTAAGAACCTCTTGGGGTTTCCCTGGTGGCACAGTGGTTAAGAATCCGCCTGCCAATGCAGGGGACACGGGTTCAAGCCCTGGTCCGGGAAGATCCCACATGCCGCAGAGCAACTAAGCCCGTGCGCCACAACTACTAAGCCTGTGCTCTAAAGCCCGTGAGCCACAACTACTGAGCCCACGTGCCACAACTACTGAAGCCCACGCACCTAGAGCCCATGCTCCACAATAAGAGAAGCCACCAAAATAAGAAGCCCGCACACTGCAACGAAGAGTAGCCCCCCTTGCTGCAACTAGAGAAAGCTTGCACGCAGCAACAAAGACCCAGCACAGCCAAAAAAAAAAAGAAAAAAAGAGAACCTCTTAAATTTCTCTTGCCATAAAAGCAATGAGAACACTGGCAGAAATGTCAGAATCAACTTTTTCAGAACTCTGAAAATTAACCAATCTTGGAAACATTTATTGAAAAAAAATAGCTGAATATCAGTAAGAATAATAAGTTTTGTGGCATTTTAACTTGCCTTTTTCTCATTCCTTTCTCTCATGTCGGTAGTAACCTTGAAGACCAACAACCCCAAATCACAGTGAAACCGGCAGCCTGGCAACCGCTGAAGAAGAAAGAACAGAGCTGGAGTTCCTTTAAAGCCCCATTCCCAGAGAACTGTCATTACTTGATCTGTCTAGTGGTTCCCTGGAAGATCACACAAGCAACATTCTCTTTATCTGACTCAGCTCAAAATTCATCCAGTGCTAACAGCCTTTTTCCTGAGAACTTCTGTCAAAAACAATCAGAGGCAGTTGTTGAATTTTCTGGCTAGCTGAGGTGGTGTAGCTGAGACAAACAATAGGTTAACCAAAAAGCTTAGAAGGAAATCCTAGGGAATAAAATGTCCTTAGGGGGCTCTGAAAAGCTCCGACATATTTCTAGGAATCTAGAAGGCCATACATGTGCACAGGACTGTCCACATGGCCAGAGCTTTGAGTGTGCTCAGGAAAGACCTGAAAAATCCGTAAGCTCTCACCACTGACTAATATTGAGTTTCTGCGCAAGCAGGGAGTAAAGGCTACAATGGAGTTATCAACTGCTTAGCTGACTGTTGAAGATGTCTTCAGCTTACACACAAAGTCCATCGGTACCGGGAAATCCCTCAGTACTGGGAAAAGTACTAGTTCTAGACATAATTAAAACATTGTGTTAAGTTAAAGAAGGCCATATATTATATGATTCCATTTATATGAAATGTCCAGAATAGGCAAATCCATAGGGACAGACAGTAGACCAGTGGCTGCCTGGGCTGGAAGTAGAAACAGTGACTGAGAACAATCTCTGGGGTGATGAAAATGTTCTAAAATTAGACTGTGGTAATGGTTGAACAACTCTGTTAAATTTACTACAAACCACTGAATTGTACATTTAAAATGAGTTTTATGGTATGTAAAATACAGCTCAATAAAGAAGTGAAAAAAAAAGGACCCACCTACATCCTTTAAGAAACTCGCTTTTTTCAAAATATGAAACTCACTTTCAAATATAACAGTATAGATAGGATAAAAGTAAAATGGAGAGAAAGCAATTCTGGAATGTTGGAGTAAGGACCTCTGAAAATCTGCTGCTCCATAAAAGCAAAAAGAACACTGGCAAAAGTTGTCAAAATCAAACTTTTGATAAGTCTGGAAATTAAGTAAAGGCTTGCAACAATATGAGGAACAGTTATTCAAGAAAAACAGCTGAGTAGCAGTCAGAATAGTAAGATTTGTGGCACTTTAACTTCCATAATCCCATTTCCCCCTCTCCAGTTTTTCAGTAGCCACTATGATAGTTGTGAAAAACAGCAGCCTAACTGACACTAGAGGAAGCAGAGCAGTTCTGGTGCTCCCCAAAAGCACCATCCTCAGAGAACTGTCACTGTTTGACTTTCCTAGCACCTCAAAGAAAAGCTACACTCTGAGGGTTTGTCTTTGACTTGGTTCATATCTCACTCTGTGGAACAGCCCATCCCTAGATCATGTCAAAACCAATCAGTGGGGCTTGTTTAACACTGCAGCTGCTTGAGATGGCATTATCAGTTGGAGCTAACAAGAGGCTGACAAAAAAAAAAAAAAACTTAAAAGGAAACATAAGGAATACGAAACATAGGGAAATAACACTTCCTGCTTTCAAAATATACTACAAAGCTATAGCAGCTAAAACAGTATGGTAGTGGCTTAAAGACAGATGTATGAACCAGTGGAAAAGAATAGACAGCCCAGAAATAAACTACACATGTATGGTCAACTGATCTTTGACAAGGGTGCCAGGAATACACAATGGGGAAAGGATAGTCCCTTCAACAAATGGTGAAAAGTGGATATCCTTGTGCAAAAAAGTGAAACTGGACCCTTATCTTATGCCATTCACAAAACTCAATTCAAAATGGATTGGGCTTCCCTGGTGGTGCAGTGGTTAAGAGTCCACCTGACGATGCAGGGGACACGGGTTTGTGCCCCAGTCCGGGAAGATCCCACATGCCGTGGAGCGGCTGGGCCCGTGAGCCATGGCCGCTGAGCCTGTGCGTCCGGAGCCTGTGCTCCACAATGGGAGAGGCCACAATGGTGAGAGGCCTGCGTACCACAAAAACAAAACAAAACAAAATGGATTAAAGACTTAAAAATAAGACCTGAAACTCTAAAACTCCTAGATGAAAACACAGGGGAAAAGCCTCTTGACATTGGTATTGGCAATGATTTATTGGATATAACCTCCAAAACATAGGTAACGAAAGCAAAAACAGAGAAGTGGGACTACGTCAAACTAAAAAGCTTTAGCATAGCAAAAGAAAAAATTAACAGAGTAAAAAGGCAACTTATAGAATGGGAGAAAATACAGTTGACTCTTTAACAACACCAGTTTGAACTGCACAGGTTCACTTAATGCAGATTTTTTTTTTCACTAAATACATACTATAGCACTACAAGATCTGTGGTTGGATGAATCTGTAGATGTGGAACCATGGACATGGAGGGCTGAATATAAAGTTATACATGGATTTTTGACTGCTCGAAGGGTCAGTGCCCCTAAGCCCTGTGTTATTCAAGCGTCGACTGTATTTGCAAACCACATATCTGATAAGAGGTTAATATCCAAAACATATAGGAAACACCTACAACTCAATGGCATAAAAACAAAACCTGATTAAAAAATGGGCAAAGTATTTGAATAGACACTTCTTCAAAGAAGATATATGAATGGCCGATAGGTATATGAAAAGGTGCTCAACATCACTAATCATCAGGGAAATGCAAATCAAAACCACAATGAGATATCATCTCACACCTGTAAGGATGGCTATTATCAAAAAGATAAGAGATAACAAGCGTTGGTGAGGATCTGGAAAACTGGAATCTTTGTACACTTTGGGTGGGAATGTAAAATAGTAAGACTGCTATGGAAAACAGTATGAAGGTTCCACAAAAGATTAAAAATAGAAATACCATATGATAAAGCAATCCCACTTTTGAGTATTTATCCAAAAGGATTGAAATCACAGATATCAAAGCCAAGAGTATAATGGTTGTTGCCAGGGGAAAGGGGAAAATGGGGAGTTACTATTCAATGGTTATAAAGTTTCAATAATATGAGATGACTTAAGTTCCAAAGATCTGCTGTACAACATTATGCCTATAGTTAACAATACTGCATTGTACACTTAGAAGTTTGTTAAGAGGGTAGATCTCATGTTGTATTCTTACGACAATTTTTAAAAAAAGAAAGAAAAATAGGGAATCAGATATCTATAGGGGGCTTTGAAATGTTCAGACATATTCCTGGGACTCTAGAAGGTAAGGTACATGTGCAGGGCTATGCATATGCCAAGGAAAGTGAGGGCCTGAGAAGTCACTAATCTCTCACTTATGACTGATCTTGAGGCTCTGCATAAGCAGGAAGTGAAGTTGAAGACCGAGTTGCAAACTGCCCACCTGAGCACTGAAGGAGTGACCCAATACACACACACAGACACACACACAGACACACACACAGACACACACACACACACACACACACAGCGCCTTGGTAAAGGCTGGTAGAGTTCTTGATTCAAGACATTTAAGAAAAACTCTCCAATCATTAGTGGGCCACTATGCTAACTGGACAGAGACTTCAGTGGCTTTACATGACAAAGAATTCAAAATTGACAGAATTGGTCCAGGAACATCACTAAACAAACAAATAGCAACAACAACAAACACTGGGTGGGGAGGGGTTGACTGATTTTCAGAGTTGTCACATAATATTTTAAGTGTCTAATTTTCTACAAAAAAAACTATAAGACTGTAATGGACTGAATATTTGTGTCCCCCCAAAATTCATATCTTGAATCCCTACACCTCAGTGTGATGATAAAAGGAGATGGGGATGTCTGAGTAGTAATTAGGATTAGATGAGGTCCTGAGAGTGAAACCCTCAGGAATGGGATTAGTGCCCTTATAAGAGTCATCAGAGCTTGGTTCCTCTCTCTGCTCTCTACCATGTGAGGATCCAACAAGAATTCAGCAGTCTGCAACCCAGAAGAGGGCTCTCATCCGAACCTGTTCATGCTGGAACCCTGATCTTAGATTTCCAGCCTCTAGAACTGTGAGAAATAAATATCTGTTGTTTATAAGTCACCCAGTTTATGGTACTTTGTTATAGCAGCCTGAGATGACTAAGACAAAGACACTGAGAAAAACAAAATGAAACCCCCCAAAACCAAGAAAGTATGGCCCATACACAGGAAAAAAGAAAGAGCTGATAGAAACTCCCCTGAGGAAGCACATTGGGCTTCTCAGGAAAAAACTTTAAATCAGTTATCATAAGTTATTCAAACAATTATAGGAAATCATTTTATAAAGAAATAAAAGAATATTTCAGAATATCTTACCAAACAGAGAATAAAAATAAAGATAGAAGTTATAATAAAGAATCAAATAGAAATTTTCGAGTTGAACGGTACTATAACTGAAATGAAAAATACACTAAAGGGGCTCAACAGGAGATCTGAGTTGACAGAAGAAAGAATCATCAAACCTGAAGATATGTCAACTACCTCATCTGACGAAGATTACTAAATTTGAGGAGCAGAAAGAAAAAAGAATGAAGAAAAAATAATGGAGCCTTGGGGACCTATGGGAGACCAGCAAGCACACCAACACATGCATAATGGAATCTCAGAAGAAGAAGAAGGGGTAAAAAGAATATTTGAAGAGTTAATGGCCGAAAGCTTCCCCAAATTGATGAAAAACATTAATTCACACATCATAGAACCTCAACAGACTCCAAGTAGGATAAACACGAAGATACCTACGTGGAGTCTGTCCAAAGAGACACTAAGACAAGTAGTCAAACTGTCAAAAGCAAAAGATGAAAAACGGATCTTGAAAGCAGTGAGAAAAAAGAGGTTCACCATGGACAAGGGGTCCTGAGATTATTAGTTGACTTCTCAATAGAAATTACAAGGGGCCAAAAGGCAGTGAGATGACATATTTTATCTGCTAAAAGAAAAAGATTGCCAACCAAAAATTCAATGTCCAGCAAAAAACTATAGTTTAAAACTAAAGGAGAAATTAAAACATCCCAAGATAAACATAAACTGACAGAGTTCACCAGTAGAAGATCTGCCCTATGAGAAAAACTATAGGGAGTCCTTCAGACGGAAATAAATGGACACTAAACAGTAACTCAAATTCACACAAAGACACTAGTAAATTTGACTACATAGGTAAACATTAAAGACAGTATAAACATTTTTGTCCTTGTAACTCTTGTTCCATCTGACTTAAAAGATAAAAGATAACTGTGTAAAGCAATAATTATAAAACTCTGTTGATGGGCTTAAAATCTAAGATGTCATTTGTATGACAATAATAATACAAAGGAGGAAGGAGAGAACAGAGCTAAAAAGGAACAAAATTTTTTAATATTATTGAAATTAAGTTGGCACTTTAATACAAATTTGTTTAAGCTAAGGTGTTAATTATAATTCCCAGGGCAATTACTAAAAGAGTAACAGAAAGTAACAGAAGCAACAAGTTAACTAAAATGACATACTGTAAAAACTTATTTAACTGAAGGAATAAACTGAATAAGGTGAACAAAAGATACAAGACATACGGAAAATAAATCGCAAAATGGCAGATGTAAATCCTACCTTAACAACAGATTCCACTTAAATGCATTAAATATAAATTAACACTCTACATAATTGGAAGAATGGATTAAAAAAAGATTTTAAAAAAGTAAACATGATCTAACTATTTGCTGACTACAGGAGACACACTTTTTTTTGGTTTGTTTTGTTTAAAACAAAAAGGTTGAAAGTAAAAGGATGGAAAAAGATATTCCATGCAAAAAAGAATCAAAGTAGAACAGGGTACAAGAACTTTGAGTCTCCCTTTTTTCCTTGGTAAGTCTAGCTAAAGGACTGTGAATTCTGTTGATCTTTCCACAGAACCAACTTTTGGTTTTCTTGATTTTCTCTATTTTTTAATTCTTTTTTCATTTATTTTTGCTCTAATCTTTATTATGTCCTTCCTTAAGCTTGATGTGGGTTTAGTTTGCTCTTCTTTTTGTAGTTTTGTTTTCATTAAACTTTATTTTTTTAGAGAAGCTGTAGGTTCACAGCAAAATTGAGGGGAAGTTAGAGATTTCCCACATGCTCCCCTGCCCCCACACATGCTCAGCATCCCTCATTATCAGTATCTCTCACCTGAGTGGGACATTTGTTATAAATGATGAACCTACACTGACACATCATAATCACCCCAAGTCTATAGTTTACATTACCATTTACTCTTGGTATTGTATATTCTGTGGGTTTGGACAAAGTTTTGTAGTTTCTTAAGGTGGAAGTTTTGATTATAAATTTGAGACTTTTCTCCTTTATTAATATGGGCATTTACAGCTTTAGATAGCCCCTTAAGTACTGCTTCTACTGCATTCCTTAAGTTTTGTTATTTTTTTTTCATTCATCTCAAAGTATTTTCTAATGTCCCTTTTAACTTCTTTTTGATCCCTTGGTTATTCAGTAGAGTGTTGTATAATTTCCACATATTTGTAAATTTCCTAAACGTCCTTCTATTATTGATTTCTAATTTCATTCCACTGTAAATAGAAGTGGTGAGAGTAGACATCCTTGTCTTATTCCTGGTATTGGAAGGAAGATTTCAGTCTTTCACCATTAACTATGATGTTAATTATTAACACAAATATATGGTCAACTGACTTCTGACAAAAATGCAAAGGCAAGTAAATGAAGAAAGAATACTCTTTTCAACAATTGATACTGGAATAATTGGACATTCATAAGCAAAAAAGTGAACTTTAACATAAACCTCACACCTTATGTAAAAAGTAAGTCAAAGTGGATCATAGATCTAAATGTAAAATATACAACCATAAAACTGTTAGAAGAAAATAAAGGAATAGGGCTTCCCTGGTGGCGCCGTGGTTAAGAATCTGCCTGCCAATGCAGGGGACACAGGTTCAAGCCCTGGTCCGGGAAGATCCCACATGCTGCAGAGCAACTAAGCCCGTGTACCACAACTACTGAGCCCACGCTCTAGAGCCCGTGAGCCACAACTACCGCGTGCTGCAACTACTGAAGCCTGCATGTCTAGAGCCCGTGCTCTGCAACAAGAGAAGCCACCACAATGAGAAGCCTGCACACTGCAACGAAGAGTAGCCACTGCTCGCCGCAACTAGAGAAAGTCCATGTGCAGCAACGAAGACCCAATGCAGCCAAAAATTTAAAATAAAAATAAAAAATAAGGTTTAAAAAAAAAGAGAAAGTAATAAATCCTTTTTCATAATCTGGTATTAGACAGAGTTCTTAGACATAAAAAAAGCACAATCCATGAAAGAAAAAATGCAGAAGCTGGACTGTATCAAAATTTAAAATATTTGCATTAATGCAAAAAAATTTGTACACTGAAAACTACAATATGTTGCTGAAAGAAATTAAAGATACAAATAAATGAAATAAATGCAAAGACGTTCCGTGTTCATGGATTGAAGACTTAATATTGTTAAGATGTCAGTACTGCCCAAAGTGATCTACAAATTCAAAGCAATTCTATCAAAATACCAATGACGTTTTTTGCAGAAATAGAAAAATCCAGGAATTCCCTGGTGGTCAGGTGGTTAAGACTTAGTGCTTTCACTGCCGTGGGCCCGGGTTGGATCCTTGGTCGGGGAACTAAGATCCCACAAGCTGCCCGGCATGGCCGAAAAAAAAAGAAAAAGAAAAATCCATCCTAAAATTCATATGGAATCTCAAGGGACCCAAACAGTTAAAACAATCTTGAAAAAAAAGAGCAAAGTTGGAGGTCTTACACTTCCTGATTTCAAAGCTTACTACAAATCTACAGTAGTTAAAACAGTGTGGTACTGGCATAAAGACAGACATACATACCAATGGAACAGAATGGAGAGCCTAGAAATACACTCTT
>NW_006784330.1:298354-384940 GCF_000442215.2 Lipotes vexillifer
CTCTTTCATTTACAGTCAAATGATTTTCAGAGAGTGTGCTAGGACCATTCAATGGAGAAAGGCAGTCGTTTCAACAAGTAGTACTGGAAAAACTGGATATCAAACATGCAAAAATGAAGTTGGACCCTTTATATCATAAACAAAGTTAACTCAAAATGGATCAAAGACCTAAACATAAGAGCTAAAACTATAAAACTCTCTGAAGATAATATAGGAAAAAAGGTTTATGACATTAGATTTGGCAGTGATTTATTGGATATAACACCAGAAGCACAGGGAACAAAAAAAAAATTGACAAATTGGACTTCATCGAAAATAAAAACTTTTGTGCATCAAAGGACACTACCAACAGACTAAGAAGGCAACCCACAGAATCGGAGAAAATATTTGCAAATCATATATCTGATAAGGGAGTAATATCCAGAATATATAAAGAACTGCAACTCAACAACAAATAAACAACTCATCTAAAAAAGGGCAAAAGACACCCTTGTACATTGTTGGTATGAATTTAAAATGGTATAGCCTCTATAAACAGTATGGTGGTTCCTCAAAGGATTAAACATAGAATTACCATATGATCCAGCAATTTCACTTCTGTGTATATATTCAAAAGAATTGAAAGTAGGGACTGGAACAGATAGTTGTATATCCAGGTTCACAGCAACATTATTCACAATAGCCAAAAGGTAGAAGCAACACAAGGGTCTATTGACAGATGAATGGATAAACAAAATGTGGTAAATACATACAATGAAATATTATTTAGCCTTAAAAAGGAAGGAAATTCTGATACATGCTACAACATAGATGACCTTGAAGACATTATGCTAAGTGAAATAAGCCAGACACAAAAAGACACTGTTATGATTCCACTTACATGAGGTACCTAGAATATTCAAATTCATAAGAGACAGAAGCAGAATGGGGGTTGGCAGGAGATGAGGGAAAGGGAGAATGGGGAGTTAGAGTTTAATGGGTAAAAAGTTTCCATTTGGGAAGATGAAAAAGTTCTGGAGATGGATGGTTACAATTGTTGCAGAACAATGTGAATATACTTAATACACTTAAAAAATAGTTAAAATGGTCAGTTTTATGTTAGGTACATTTTACCACAATAAAAGAAAGTTTGCTCTGCAAAAGACACTGTTAAGAGAATGAAAAGGCAAGCTACACACTGGGATAAAATATTTGCAAATCATATATCCAACAGAGAATTGTGTTTAGAATACATAAACAACTCTCAAGAGTCATCAGGAAAAAATTAACAACTCAGTTAAAAAACAGCAAAAGATTTGAACTGACACTTTAGCAACAGGATATAAGGATGGCAAATAAGCATATGAAAAGATGTTCAACATCATTAGCCATTAAGGAAATGCAAATTAAAACTACAATGAGATAAGACTTCACAGCTATTAGAATAACTAAAATAAATACCAACAATACCAAATGCTGACAAAGATGTAGAGCAACTGGAACTCTCATACATTGCTGGTGAAAATGCAAAATGGTTCAGCCACTCTGGAAAATGGTTTGGCAGTTTCTTATAAAGTTAAACAAACACTTACCATATGACCCAGTAATCCCACTCCTAGATATTTACCTTAGAGAAATAAAAATTTTATGTTCACACAAAAGCCTGTACAAGAATATTCATATCAGTATTATTCATAATCACCACAACCTGGAAACAGCCCAAATGCACTTGAATGGGTGAATGGATAGACAAACTTTGGAACATTCATACAGTGGAATGCTATTTGGCAAAATGAATGATACACACAACTTGGATGAATCTCAAAGGCACTATGCTGAGTGAAAGAAGTCACTCTCAAAAGATTACATATTGTATGATTCCATTCATATGATGTTCTCTAAAAGACAAAATCACAGTGATGGAGAATAGATCAGTGATTGCCAGGGATTATGGGTGGAGTTGGGAGTGACTATCAATGGATAGTATGAGGAAGTTTGAGGGCCATGGAGCTGTTCTCTATCCTGATTGTGGTGGTGGTTACATGAATCTATGTGATTTACACGATTTACAATTCACAGAATTGTACACATAGCCCCCCCCCAAATAAACAGGCAATTTGATTTTAAGTTCATTTCAAAAATAAAATATTAGCTATTATATCATCATCAATAGTTATACGTTACTGATTAATAAAAGTATTCAGAATTAGTTACAAAATAGGATCTAAAATTCATTAAGGTCATTTTATGTCTGGTATAATAACTTAAAGGTATAGAGAAAAATATCAACAACACTAAATGTAAAAGCTTTATTACAACTTCTACTAACTCCTCTCTTTAATATTCTGTATCAGGATAATATGCTCCCTGTGGATCATGTCCTATAAACATTGTCATATACTGAATATGGAATTAAATAAGAACTCAACTTAGAAGTCTGGGACCCTAGGTTACATTCCTAAATCTAACACTGTAAGAAAACTCTCGACTTGCCTTTTGTGCCTAATTTTATCTTCCTCTTCATTGAGGTCATGTACTTGTCTGCACTTGTCTTTTTGTGGTATGCTGTGAAGGTGTAAAGCAAGGAGTTTCAAAGATAGGAAACAGAACAGATTCATATACCACCCGCCCACCCCAAATACCAGGTACTGCTTTAAGTGATTCACATGTATTACCTCTCTTAATTCTCCTAACAACCCTAAAACATAGCTACTATTAATATTCTCATTAATATTCTCACGAAGAAAATGAAGCATAGAGTGGTAACTTGCCAACATCTTATAGCTAGTAAGCGGGGGGAGCCAGGATGTTCCCAGCAGTCTGCCTCCAGAGCCCATGTTCTTAATCAGTATGCTATAATGTCTCTCCACCAAAGGCTGTTTGTTCATTCTTTCTTTCCTTCCTTCACCACTGCTCTTCCATGTCTATGGTCTCTCTGTCTCTAACAAATCATTCATTCATTCTGTTGGCTTTACCTATGGTCTAAGCATAGATGAGCCCCAACTCTATGGATCTAGTTCTGCCCTCTCCCCTGAGCTTCACTGCTGCCATTTCCAACAGCCTCCTCGATATCTGCATTTGATGATCCTGCAGTCTCACAAATTTAACATGTTTAAAATCAAACCCATCATCTTTCCTCAAAATTTCCCCATAAAGGCTTCCTTAATTTTGCCAACTGTAAAATTACACAGCGTTGAAGCACCTGGGCTATCTTTGACACATTTCTCTCCACTGACCTTCATTCTCAGTCAACAAGTTTTACCAATTCTTCTTTTGTAATGTCTCTTATAATCATACCTACTTCTCTTTCCAATTCCATTGCCATCATCCTAGTCAGCTCTTCCTGCTGAAATGACTGTAATGCCTCATAAATTGTTCTCCCTGATTCCAGTTCTCCCTGTCGTGCATCATATTTACTGGCCACTAGATTAATCACTTTCAAATACTGCTTTTATCATGTTACCCCTGGCTCAAAGACCTTTAACCACATCCAAAATGACTAACTGAATAACGAACTCTGTATAGGTCTATACTACCTGCCAAAAAAAGTTCAAAAATTTTAGCTTCCTTTCTAACCTTGTCTCTCACGACACCTCCAAACATGCCATAGTGCTTGCGACAACTGCTGCTAGTGAAATGCCTTTCCCTCTCCTGAAGACTTGGTGGTATTATAAGAACATTAAAATTTTACCTCCTCTGAGAGGCCATGTTCAGTAATGCCCATCAATGCACAGTGGCCTTTCTCTCCTCTGAACTCCTACAGCCCTTAACAACTGTATCTAGCATTGTTACTAAATGTTATGTTTCTCTCTCCAACCAGCAATTGGCACAAAGTCAGGAACCATTTCTTAAACTTCTGCATACCTTCCACAGTGCCTAGCAAAACTTACCTGTTAAACCCACTCTTTCTGGTTAAGACACACACCATTTATCTATATATTTTGTGCTAGCTTATAGTTCTACCTAAAGACCCTTCACAATCTAGCCTCACCTACCTTTCCAGCGTCATTTCTTGTCAGTCCTCACTGTGTCCTATACTTCTTGCCACACTGAACTTTTCACTGTTCCCTAGACACACCAGGTTCTTTCACAATCCTATTCCTACTCACCCACTATCTGTAATGCCCTCTCCCCACTATTTACCTGACAAGTGCCTGTTGATCAGTCAAGACTTGGTACAAATGTCAACTCCTGACTCCCCCAATTAGACTTAGATGTTCTATCCCTGTGTCCCCTCAGCATTTTATTCACGTCTCTACAATAGCAATTTTCATGTTGTACTGCAACTAACTAGGTACATATTTGTCTTTCTCAAGGGACTATACATTCCTCGGGAGTAGCAATAGTTCATCTTTCCCCTACTCCCTTCACTAACTCTTCATAGTTAATGCCCTGATGTTAAATCTTCCTGTCAGTGAAAGAACATATCAAGTCAGTGGCGATCACATACCTTGGTAATAAAGAGCCTTGAGGAAGGAATGACGATCAGCTCCCTGAAATAAAGAATTTTCTATTTCCATTTCTCGCCGGGTCAGCTGTTTGCTCTTTGCAAATCTCTGGGGCAGGCAAAGGATGCGCTGACGCTCCGAGATTCTTTCCTCAATATCTTGAAGACGGTTCTGTATCGCTTCAGGGGTTGCCCTAAGTCTCGCCCTCTGAAATAAGAGAAATGAGATGGCATATATCACAGAGGACACGCCCTAAAAGTGACAATCTGATGCCTTAAACAAGAAAGAAAATGATCAGGGCCCAGAAATGGTCATTTACAGACATGTTAGCTAAGAAGTCAAGGAGCAGGAATACCCTGTGCTCCAGTGGTTGGGACTCTGCACTTTCACTGCCGAGGGCACGGGTTCAACATCTGGTCAGGGAATGAGATCTCACAACCACGTGGCACAGCCAAAAATAAATAAATAAAATTAAAAAAAAAAAATCCCATTTGTTTAGGGGAAAAAAAGTCAAGAAGCAGGGGCTTCCCTGGTGGCGCAGTGGTTGAGAGTCTGCCTGCCGATGCAGGGGACACGGGTTCATGCCCCGGTCCGGGAAGATCCCACATGCCGTGGAGCGGCTGGGCCCGTGAGCCATGGCCGCTGAGCCTGCGCGTCCAGAGCCTGTGCCCCGCAACGGGAGAGGCCACAGCAGTGAGAGGCCCACGTACCGCAAAAAAAAAAAGTCAAGGAGCAGCTTCTCTTTTACCAAGGTCCCTATCCTAAAAACCAAGGAAGATTCAGACACAAAGCTCAGTGTTGTGAAAACTAAAAATGAAAAGGTTCTCAGTACCAAAATGAAAAGATCTTACTTTTTATTCTCCAGAAAAAATTTGCCCCACTCACCTTTTCACCTGAAACATGGCTCTTCCAAATCAAGATTTCTGTCTCATTAAGCCCTAGTTCCCTGAGAGAAGCAGTCTCCTGGTCCTTCTCATGCAGTGTCTGGAACTGGGACAAAGTCATAGTCCCAGCTGCTTCCTTCCCAAAGGGCTTGTACATAGTACCAGGAGCAAAGCTCTCTTTCTTAGATACACATCTGCAAAACAAGCAGGAAGAGAGTAAGAACATCTTCAAGTTACCACAATTCACAGAAATGGGGCTCGCCATTAAGAGGCACAATGAAACTCAGTGGCAATTTCTCTCTCACATACTATTTCTAGGCTGAAGCACCACTGTAATGATATGGAACTCCACCAGTAATCTAGGACTAATGACTGAATAAAATATTTATTTACTGGGTACCTACTATGCATCAGAGACTGTGCCAGGTACTGAGGATTAAACAGTAAAAAAGATAAAAACAGTTTCTGCTTTTGTGGAAGAACTGTAGAAGAGAAGCAAGTAAACAGGCAATGATAATACTGGATTCTAAGTGCTATGTATGTTAAAGGAAGATACAGGAAAGGTACTTAGCCCAGACGGAGTGGGATATGGGAGGCTTCCTAGAGGAAGAGACATAGAAGTAAAACCCTGCCTAATAAGTAGAAGTCTGCCAAGGAAAGCGGGCTGGGAGAGGAGTGTTACATCCAGACCTTAAGAGGCGTCTGTCATCTGGAGGTGAGGGTGTATGATAGTCTGTTTGCAAAATCAATACCTACTCCTCAATGGAGACACTGGTATCAAGTTGATGCTGAAGGAGGCTTTTCAGCTGCCTCTCCCCTTCTGTTTCCAGCTCCTCCAGGACATGCTCATCACTCTTCACACAGCTATTTACCCTGGAATAGATACAAGAATATATGTGGAAAGTAGAAGAGACAGTTAATCTCAAAATATATTCTTTATCTATATTATCTACATTAGTGATCCCATTTGTTCAAAGACACTTCTCTATTTGTTGTCCTTTATCATTCATTCCACAAACATTAACTAAATACCTGTTTACACAAAATGAATGCACTGTGCTAGGTACTGATGGAGTCAAAGATATTCAAGACAGAGTCTTTATCATCAAAAAACTTGCAATTTATTTAGGGAAAGGTAACAGATACGTATGTGTTGAGTGCATGTGCGGGGCAGAGGGGAAGAGGGGGAGAGAGAGAGAGAGAGAGGGAGGGAGGGAGGGAGAGGGAGAGGGAAAAGGACAGGGAGAGAGAGAGGGACAGAGGGAGAGAGAGAGGAAGAAAGATTTTATATCTTTTATATCTTCTTTACGAAGCATATGCCAAATCAGTAGTTCACAGAAGAAAGATAATTGGGAGGCAAGGTAGTAAATGAAGACTTGGGAAAGGTAATTCTTACACTGGCATTTGAAGGATTGAGTATGCTGAAGGAAAGAACAGGGAGAACGAGTATGAAGAGACAGAACTATGTTCTGGGGGATAATAAGAAGTTCAATTTAGCTGGCATTCATGTATGGGAGCCTTGGGAGATCATGTCGGAAGGGTAATTAGACTCAGACTGTGAATGGCCTTAAATACACCAACTAAGAGGTCTGGACCTTAATGTACACATATTAGAAAGCAATTTATTAGTTAACTGACATGGTGCAAGCGATGGTTTAGAAAAATGA
This sequence comes from Lipotes vexillifer, assembly GCF_000442215.2. Classification (NCBI taxonomy): domain Eukaryota; kingdom Metazoa; phylum Chordata; class Mammalia; order Artiodactyla; family Lipotidae; genus Lipotes; species Lipotes vexillifer. The sequence continues at coordinate 305,333 of NW_006784330.1, forward strand.
ATGTGGTTATAATAAGCCCTATGGAATAGTATGGAATAGTAAGAAAGAAACCAGAAGAACTAGTTAGGAAACTATAATTTATCAAGCATAAGGTGATGAAAGTACAAACTGGAGTGGTAATAGAAATTGAAAGGAAGGGTTAGATGAGAAAGGCCTTTTGAAGGTAGGGGTAAGGGAGAAGTGAAAGATAACCCTGAATTTCAAGCTGTGTAACTGACAGATGGGACCAATGAACTAAAGAGGAAGTTCCAGATGGATTAAATGGTTTGGGAAAGGGAAGTCATTATGTTAGCGTGTTGAGTCAACTACCTATTACAATTGAAATACCAACATGAAGTATCAGGAATGCTCCAAAGACATACTGAGTCTGAGGTGACAATGTGATACTGGCTAAAAGGAAAGTGATAGCAGAACTGTTGCATAGATAAGAGTCTGAGGCTGCATATGGAAATCTTTAGTCATCTGTGTTGTCAGGATCTGGAGCTGTGAGAGAGGAGATTACCAAAGAAGGGAGTATAGAAACAAAGATCAAGGGGGTCATAACATTTTACAGCTTAAGCACTACTGTGTAGAAATCTAGGTAATGCTAATATGAGCTAACTAACCCTAAATAATTAAAAACTCTGAGTGTAAAGAAATAGCAGGACCATTTAAGTGTGCAACAAATGATTATAAAAGACAAAAACAAAGTGAGTTAATTCCATGAGGAAAATAAATTTTAAATACCTTTCTTAAAAAATAGCCCTTTACTACTGGGGTTATGATGAGACGTAAAAGATGTATCTCCCATAATTATAAGCAAGATTCCCATACTTTAGACAGACTTATACCAACTTTGGGAAATTTTAAAGTATCCATAGGCCCAGGGTTTTCAAAAATTCCTTTTCAGTATCTTAATCGTTACTTATTGTTTAGAATTCTGAAAGTTCCTGCTAAGTTTAAAGTGGCTTTGAAATGAATAAACCATAGCTAAATACATCAGTACACATGAATTTCAAAAAGAAATGTGGAGTGAAAAAAAGCAAGTCACAGAAAAATTCACGTAATATGTGTCTGTGTAGAGTTGAAAATTGGATAACACTACCAACACTTTGTTTAGATATAAATTCGTATGTGATAAAACTATTTAAAAAGAAAAAAGCAAGGGAATGATTAACGCAAAATACTGGCTAGTGATCCCCTCAGGGAGGGAAGAGAAGCACTCAGGGAAGGGCACACAAGGGAATTCTGATACTGATAATGTTCTATGAATACTGTATCGATGATACTGCTGTTATCAAATGATACAGCATCCATGCTACTGATACTGGTAATGTTCTATTTCTAAAGCTTGTAGTGAGTACGAGTCTATTATTATTCCTTAACCTGTATATATACATTATTTTGCATGTATGAAATATATCATAAACATTTTTTAAAAGTCATTTTGAGACAAGGAAAATCAGAAACTTTTTTTGAAAAAGATGCAGAAACTGACAGTGCAGGAGAGCATTATACCAGTAGGAATTTAAATGCAGCGCTCTATTCCAGAGTGATTATTCTACTTGCAGAATGAATACAAAACTAATTTAATGAGGATCCTTTAAAAAGGCTTTGTGTACTGTCAATAATTCTAAGCTCAGGCTTTCAACAAAGACCAGCCACGTTAAAGCTGCCATTTCCTGCAGAACCAGTAGGGGGAACCGCTCGCAGCGGTGCCTTTCTTTTCTTACAGTACGTGGAAACGGTTTGGCACCCTGCTTCTAAATTTGTAACAACAAAGTATCACTTGCTTACTTTAAGAGCTGAAAATGCTACATGGTCTCTGAGCCCGAGAAAGTCCTTTTTAACACACAAACACTGCGAATAAACGCGCCCACCCCTGGGCCCCTTTCTGAGAATGGGGTGGAGATAGGGCGGGGCAGGGAGGAGCTGGCCCGCGTTTCTCCGGCGCAGGCCGGTTTCATCAAGCGGCCAAGACCCTTTTACCTGGGTGGGTCCGTCTGAAATAGGAAGGAGCCACAGCATCCGTCTCGGGGCCGGCGCCGTTGCCTAGGTGCCTGTGCCGGGAGGACATGCCTACGGAGACCGGCAGCAGCGGCGGCCCTTCCTGAACTTCGCCCTACAGGCCCGTCCAGCCCGTCTCCCCTTTTCCCTCCTCCTTTGTCTTCCCGCTCACACGAAACCGCGTCCCCAGAACGTGACATAACCCCAAACCCAAAGTAACAAAAGCCACTTGAAGAGTTAAAAGATAGAACAGACCTCCCTTCGCCGTCTGCTCTCAGACAAGCCCTTACCTCTTCATGTTTCCACGGCCCCTAGCTCTAACTTGGGTAAATAGGCCGCGGACTTCGAGTCCCAGAACTCTGCGCGGCCGACTCTAAGGGGATTGTGGTGGAGCGCAGGGCTCTGGGAATTGTAGTCTCGCATAGCTAGGAACCCAGAGTACGTACTGAGCAACCGGTATATTGTGAATTGTTCAAGTATTTCTCTTGGATTTCTTGTATAGGTTAAAGGTAACATCCAAAATATCCAGTTCATAAACCTAGGAGTCGCCTTTGACTTCTTGACTCTCTCATCCAGTATCACCAAATCCTGACCCCTCTAATTTCCCTCGAATGTGTCCCTATCAACCCTGCTTCTGCTTTCAAGGACTTCTTATCCCGCATCCCACCTACCTGCCGTTTCCAGTCCAGATGAGCCTCTGGTTCATCCTCTGCAGTGTTACCAGAGTGATCAGACTCAAGTTTGACCACATCACTAGCACAAATGGTTCTCCTCTGTCTCTAACAGAGGCTAAGACATTGTACTTCCTATCCTGAGAATCAGAAACCCACGTGTATTAAGGCCCATGAATGTTTTTATTGATAATTACGATGAATCAAGAGAGTGGTAGAACACAATGGTTAAGAGAATGGGCTCCTAGTTCCCGGAAATGGAAATACAAATGTCCTTAAGTACATGAAAAGAAAGATTTTTTGTTTTTGTTTTTTTGCGGTACGCGGGCCTCTCACTGTTGTGGCCTCTCCCGTTGCGGAGCACAGGCTCCAGACGCGCAGGCTCAGCGGCCATGGCTCACGGGCCCAGCCACTCCGCGGCACGTAGGATCTTTGCGGACCGGGGCACGAACCCGTGTCCCCTGCATCGGCAGGCGGACTCCCAACCACTGCGCCACCAGAGAAGCCCGAAAAGAAAAATGTTTAGTCTCACAAGTGACATGTAAATTTCAAAGTACACTGACTATAAAATACCTGATGTGTACTCCTCAAAACTGTCAAGGTCATCAAAAACATGGAAAGTCTGAGCATCTGTCACAAAAGAATCAAAGGAGACATGATGACCAAATGTAATGTGGGATCCTGGGACAGAAAAGGGCCCTAGGTACAAAATACGGAAATATCAATAAATTATGCACTTTAGTTAATAATCTATCTATCATTATCATTATCACATCTATCATTAGCTGTGACAAATATACCAGAGTTATTTAAGATGTTAACACTAAATAAAACTGAGTGGAGGAATACAGAACTCTGTACTATGAAACTTTTCTGTGAATCTAAAACTTCTCTTAAAAAATAAAGTTTATTTTCTAAAAGTACATTAAAATAACTTTTTTCACCCACCAGATTAGTAAAGATCCACAAGTTTGAGAACACACTTGTTTTGCTGAGATTGAGGGGAAACAGGCATTCTCAGTACACTGCTGGTAGAAACATAAATTGGTACCTCTGTGGAAGGCAACTTGAGGATACAATTTAAATCATAATCATAAAGGAACAATTCAACTTATTCTCAATACTATGTATCCTCAAGAAATTAATTGTATGTGTACATATCTAATTATAGGCTATACAATTTTATAAACTATATATATTATAAAATTTTGTATATATATAAAATTAGTCATGCAACCTTGTTTATAATAACAAAATATTGGAAACAACTTAAATATCCATGAATGTTACACATCCATTCAATGGAAAACTATGCAGCAGTAACAAAGATGACAAAGTTCTCTATGGACTGCTACTGAACAATCTCTAAAATATATTTAGTGCAAAAGCAAGGTACAGCACGATGTGTATAGTATTCTTCCATTTTAGTTTTTTAAAAAGAAGGAATATATGTATGTGTTTGCTTGTATAGGCAATAAAATGCCTCTGGGAAAACATAAGACAGTGATAAGTAAATGATTCCGGGTTAAGGGAACTGGATGGTGAGGGATAAAACTTTTCACTTTATCTTCTTGAATTTTGAACCACATGATTATATTACCTAGTCAATATATTTTTTAATTAAAGAGAACTCTTCTTATATCACAAAGAGCCAAAGAAGAAAAGGATCATGGGTTTGGGGGGGGAGGTCACACTGCTTGGATTCTCAGTTCCCACAGTTATTGACAATATAACATAGTAGGCAACCTGGACTTGAACTTTTGTTTGGCAAGTTACAAGACTATGTAAGTTTCATTAAGGTTCTTTAACTGGTCTAGGCCAGTTTCCTCATCTGTAAAATGGGAATAATTCTTCAGAATAGGGTGACTATAAAGTACTATACAAAAGAATGTTTTTTGGTTTTTGGTTTTTTTTGCGGTACGTGGGCCTCTCGCTCCTGTGGCCTCTCCCATTGCGGAGCATGGGCTCCGGACGCGCAGGCTCAGCGGCCATGGCTCACGGGCCCAGCCGCTCCGCGGCATATGGGATCCTCCCGGACCAGGGCACGAACCCATGTCCCCTGCATCGGCAGGCGGACTCTCAACCACTGCACCACCAGGGAAGCCCAAACGAATGGTTTTAAAATCACTTGCAGCGTGGTCATCTATGAGCAAATATTCCAAGTTTATCCAGTAGGTTCAGACTTATTCAAACTGTATTGCCACACTCAAGTTAGAGGATAAGACCAAACAGCAGCTACTGGAAGACATTATACTTCCTATCCTGAGAATTTCTAACAGATGAGAATGTCATGGAAAGTACTAGAGTTACCCAAGACCTAGCATATGCAAATGACTGTGCTCTTGAAGCACCCGGGCGAATGAATGCAGCTCTAACATGCACCATTTTGTGGTTTTCGCACAGAACAGGGGTGGAATCTAAGCAAAAACAAAGTGTGGGTCATAACATAACCTGCATTAAGTAAATCCTATATGGTGGTGGGCTGAATTCTGCTGCTCAACCAAACTGTCCAATTGACACATTGATCAACAAGGAAATGGAAGAATACACCAAAGTTGCTAGTGTGTCTGTCCCCTGGGAAGGCGGCAAAGGGTGGAACAGATTACTACACTGACCACCACACCAGACTTGTATACAGCTTCCTATAAAACTTACATTCTATTGGTACTGAAGTGATACACACTACATTACAAATCCACTAGGTGGGATGAGTGGAGAATGAATGGCTAAAAAGACATACATGGAGTGGAATTACAACTACAAAGCAAGGTCATAAGGAAGTACTCTATGTACCGGTGTATAACTGTAGCCAGTCCGAGTGGTAGGTACCAAGGGACAAATATTCAGAAAATTGCGCTAGAAGGAAAACCAGGCTATTTCTAGCTCTGCCAAATTTATTACCTGTGGAATAATAGCTATTCCATTTCCCCACAGCATCCTGTCCCCATTTCAAAAGGATATCAGACAGTATATTAAAAGCTTTGAGATTTCTAGATGTTATTCATGGGCACAGAGATCTTAGCACGAGGTAATTTCACAATTTCACTCCCAGAAGAGTTTATGACAAACTGAAAACTATGCCTCATTTGTCTTTCTGACAATTTAACAAGGTTAGTTTAATTAAGCCAGAAGTTCCTCCTTAACATAGACATATTTTCAGGCTTTGTCCTTTTTAGGTGCTTTGTTCACAGCACACTTCTGATGAATACATTATGAAGCAATTATAATTTCCAGATATGAAAGAAGATGCTAAAACCAAAAATCTTCTCTCGAAGAGGGACAGCATCACTCGTCTAATATTAAGAGTAAACAACTGTGCATGTCTTTCAAATCCTCCAAATGAGATAGCATAAATGCTGTCTTTTTCAGAGGACAGAAAAAGTAGATAAGCACTGGGAAAGTGTCAACATGACAAATTTAAGAATTCTCCTTCAGCTAATATCTTACCTGGTCTTTAACAACGGCTGCGGGGGAGAGGGGTCTCAAGATTCCAGTACCTAACATAAATGTAGCCTTAAAATTACTGGCAAGAATAGGTTATTTCTGATCTTTTAATTAATATCTGTTCAACAATGCCATGTCTTTTAGACACGTTAGAACTAGAGTCAGAAGGAACCTTAAAAACGATTTAGTCCAAGGCTCCAAACAGTACACTGAGATCTACCAGTAAACCCACAGTATTACTGCATTGACCTGGAAGTCACTTGCCATTCACACGCCTCTTTTTTTTTTTTTAGCCTGTTTTTTTAACATCTTTATTGGAGTATAATTGCTTTACAATGGTGTGTTAGTTTCTGCTGTATAACAAAGTGAATCAGCTGTACATATACATATATCCCCATATCTCCTCCCTCTTGCGTCTCCCTCCCACCCTCCCTATCCCACCCCTCTAGGTGGTCACAAAGCACCGAGATGATCTCCCTGTGCTATGCAGCTGCTTCACGCTAGCTATCTATTTTACGTTTGGTAGTGTATATATGTCCATGCCGCTCTCTCACTTTGTCCCAGTTTACCCTTCCCCCTCCCCATATCCTCAAGTCCATTCTCTAGTAGGTCTACGTCTTTATTCCCATCCTGCCCCTAGGTTCTTCATAACCATTTTTTTTTTTAGATTCCATATATATGTGTTAGCATACGGTATTTGTTTTTCTCTTTCTGACTTACTTTACTCTGTAACACACGCCTCTTTTATGTCCTGGAAAAAAAATATTAGAACTCCCAATGCAAAGTCGATAGGAGTACTGTAGCCTCCTCTTTCTTTATTTTACTGAGGAAGTTTACAGTAAGTAAGTACTGGTAGTGAAAAGACATAAAGGAATCAAAAAACTTGTGAGAAATGAAAACTAGTTTCTTCCAGTTGGGAAAATCTTCATATGGTCCAACTCTTTCATGTTATAGACAAAAGATAATGCTCCAAATGAAATTATCTGTGCAGTTGATTAAGCAGGGACAAGAATAAATCCAGTATTTCCTTCTATATACTATGTTCTCTTTACTGAATGTGGAACTTAACGTATTCACAGACTACAAGAGTTGAATTGCCAAAAACAATAGGGGAAATGTTTTTATCTAGGATAATAATATTGTATTCAAACATTAAAGATTACTCAAGATAATACTCAAAAGCTGTTTACCTACAGAAATCATCCATAAAATTAAATGGTCTCTGTAATTTTGAGAGGTAATGAAAACTTACCTGATTAGAAGCTGCTACTTTGAGAAGTGTGGGTAGGAAAAAAAGAGGCCATGTAAGTTCTGATATTTGGTTTACTCATAAGGTGATGTAAATCACTAATACTCATTTCAAAAATATATTCTTTCCATAATATGTACCCTACAGGATGGTCATGTTCAGTCAGTACAACAGAAATTCAGCTCAGGAATTACAGGCAATTAAGCTTTAGTCACTCAAAAACCTTTAAGTAGTTTATTTTAGTGTTATATTTTTATTTTTCAGAGCATTGCCTTTATTTATGACTTAGGTAAAACATGAAACACAAGAAATCAGACTGTTTCCAAGCTAAGAACAATGCTTTTTCTTGAAAAACAGATAAACAAATACACAAAACCCACAACTATAAATCATATGCTAAAACCAAGTAAAACACCAGATTATCTGGACATCAAAAATAAACGAACTGCCTGAACCATACCCTTTTTTAAATAACCTAAATCAAGTCCCAAATCCATCCTAACTCTTCCTCTCTTCTTTGAATTTCTATAGCATACTTTCTGTACTTCATAACACACTTCCTTGTATTGTCTATACTGTTTTTTTTATACAGACAGGCATTAAGTATATCTCAAAGTAGACAGTAAGTTCTTTTGAGGAGAGAGACTTTACAGTAGCTAACACTATACGTTGAATGTTAACAGGCACCCAGTCAAGACTGGTTGGCATCTATTTTTTGGCAAACATTTCTTTATGATCTGGTTGGAGTGAAAAAGACACTGCGTGTTGCCAGTAAGATATGGAATCTAGCAGAGTAAACCATGAATTGCACACACAGAGTCAACATCAAATAGGCTGCTGTCTAGACAGAAGAACTGATATAGTTTTGATTTGCGAATACTAAAAGTCAAAACTACAGTATCATTCCCAACAGCACAATATTTAAGTGGGGGAAAAATACATGCAGCCTTTATTGCCACCAAAGATTAAATATTAACTGTAAATACTACTCTAACAAACACCATCAAAATTTGTAGGTAATGTATAATCCAAAAACAGCATGCTGAAGATAGGGTCATTCAATCAAAAGCAATCCTGACATTGCATTCCTGCTCCTTGCAATGATGATGCTCGAAAACTTGTGTTACCTCTTCTACCTTCTTTTGCACCCTGTAATGACGATGCTCGAAAACTTGTATCTCTTCTACATTCCTTTGCAGCATGCCTATAAGGGGAAAAGGCACACATCATTACTCAGAGGACAAAATATCCCAGGAACATAACTTACATTCTCCCTTCAACATATGATTGACAAAACTTTACATGTCAATTTTTTTTTTTTTTTTGGCCATGCCGTGCGCCTTGAGGGATCTTAGTTCACCGACCAGGGATTGAATCCGTGCCCCCTGCAGTGGAAGTGTGGAGTCTTAACCACTGGACAGCCAGGGGAGTCCCATACGTGTCAATTTTAATAGCTTTAAGTATTAGAAAATACAGAGGAAGAGAAAAACATGCCTCTGTCTGGTTGGAAACTATTGCACAAGACTGTTCTTGATTTGCTCTCCCTAGCTTTCAGGGAAGTAACAGTCTACCTGACATTTGTATTTTGTTGAAGAGAAGTGTTAACTGCTTTTTACTCATTACAGCCTAAAGGTGTCATACAGGATGGTCACGAAATTGAATGTGTGGATTTTGGTATGTCTTTGCTGCCTATAAGCAAATTAGTACACTGAATATTTTCACATTTCAGTTCCTTTCTAATGATTTATTTAACTTGGTGGTCCTTAATTTGCTCAGGGGCAGAACAACACAAAATACCATTAGTTTCACCATATAGAACAGTAACTTTCTGCAGTAAAAATAAGCTGTTGAAGTAAGTGTGATAATCTGAGTTTTTCTGTTAATGTGCACAAATAAATTTGGTCATTTGTTTTAGTATTCATTAATGCTCACTGGTTGATAAGCAATAACTGGTGCCAAAAATTTAAGGAAAACTTTACAAGAGAAAAACTAAAAAATGTGGAACAATATACTTTAATTTTCTTCAGCCAATTGGAAAAGAACCAATGTTTTGCAGTTTTTGAAGTATAATACCTCATTCTATCTTATGACATATAGGCATTCCGTAAGATCACACCTTTTAAGAACAAGTGATTTAAATGATGGTTGTCTACTGAAAGGCTAGGAGAACAGTCTGGGAAAACACAACTCCTTTCTGTTGTAATAACTAACTGCAGGGACCAATTTTTTACCCCTGAATAACATTTTTCAATGTGACAGAAACACAAATGAGCACTACAACAAACCATTACCTTGAGGCCAAAAGTGTCAACATAAGCACAAACTACTTAATTTGCTGATTGATACATATTAAATGCAAAAGAGTACTTTTATAAACATTTTTAAAAATCAATGAAATGTCGAGAAACACAAGTCAGCATTATTAAGAGAGGCTTACCATAAATATTTTGTCATGGCTTCAAATTGAATTCTCAAGACTATCTCTGTATTAACATACTTTACATTTTTCAGGAGTTTCATTCCTTAAGGGCAAAAACTGCACCTAGGCACTTAACTGCCCAGAGTTCTGGTCCCATGATATGCGTCAGTGATTGTCCCTGCAGGCCTATTAAATTATACATCGTACTAGAAGTAAAATGCTAGTAATAGTCAAAATTTGATGGGAACTATGCCATATACATTTGACATTATTAAAAAAGTAATTGTACTGAACAATATGAAAGTGAAATTAATAAAACAACTCCATTCACAGTAGCATAAAAAAGAATTAAAACACTCAGGAATAAACTTAGCAAATGAACTATAAGACTTGTACACTGGAAACTATAAATCATTGCTAAGAGAAACTAAAGAAGATCTAAAAAAATGAAGAGATATTCCATGTTCATGGATTGAAAGACTCAATACTGTTAAGATGTCAATTCTCCACAAATTGATCTACAAATTCAATGCAATGCCTATGAAAATTCCAGGAGGCTACTTTTGTAGATACAGAAAAGCTTTAAAATTTACATGGAAAGACAAAGGACCCAGAATAGCCAAAGCAATCTGAAAAAGAATAATAAATTGCAGGAATTACACCACCCAATTTTAAAACATACTACAAAGCTACAGTAATCGAGACAGCATGGTATTAGCATAGGATAGCCATAGAGATCAATGGAACAGAAATGAAGTCCACAAATAAAACCTTATATTTATGGTCAATTCATTTTTAACAAAGGTGCCAAGACAATACAATGGGAGGAAGCATAGTCTTTTTCAGCCAATAATACAGGGACAACTGCATATCTACATGTAACTGAAGTTGACCCCCTACCTCTAACTATGAACAAAAATCAACTCAAACCCCTGTAATAACCTATATGGGAAAGAATCTGAAAAAGAATAGATATATGTATGTGTATAACTAAATCACTTTGCTGTACACCTGAAACTAACACAACATTGTAAATAAAGTATACTCCAATATAAAATAACAATTAAAAAAAATCTCTCAAACACTTAAAAATCCTCAAGAAAATTCTAGCAAACCAAATCCAATAACATATAAAAGGAACTAGAAACCAGGACCAAGTAGAATTTATTCCATAAATGTAAGGTTGAATCAATGTTTAAAAATGTGTCAATGTAATCCACCATATCAACAAGTTAAAGAAGAAAAATCATATGATTATATCAATTGATGTAGAAAAAGCATCTGACAAAATCCAGTACTCATTAATAATAAAAATTAATGATAAAAAAAAGTCAGGAAAAGAGTGGAATTACCTCAATTTGATAAAAAGCATCTACAAAAAAACCTATACCTAAAATCATACTTCCAGTGAAAGACTAAACTCAGAAGCAAGGCAAAGATGTTTGTTCTCACCACTCTTATTCAACATGGTCCTGAAGTTCTAACCAGTGTAACGTGAGAACAAGACATAAATAGCATACAGATGGGGAAGGAAAAAACAAAATTGTCACTTTTTGCAGATGATGTAACTACTTACGTAGAAAATCCCAAGGAATCAAAAACAAAACAAAACCCCAAAATACCAAACTCCTAGAAGGGAGTTCAACAGGCATACAAGATCAACATATAAAATTGTGTTTTTATGTACTAAAAATGAACATGTGGAAACCAGAATTTAAAACGCAATATCATTTACAATCACTACAAATAAAATGAAATACTTAGGTATAAGTCTGACAAAACTAAAACATATACATGATGTGGGTGCTGAAAATTACAAAATGCTGATGAAAGAACTCAAAGAAGATCTAAATAAATATTGAGACATACTATGTTCATGGATGAGAAGAATCAACACAGTAAAGATGTCATTTTTCCCCCAAAATGATCTATAAATTTAATGTAATTCCTATCAAATCCCAGCAAATTTTCATGGAAATGCAAAGGAATTAAAATAGCTAAAACAACGTTGATGGAGAAAAATAAAGTGGGAGAAATTACTCTCCAAGATATTAAGGCTTACTATACAGCTACATTGATTAAGAAAGTATGGTATTGGTGGAGCGAAAGACATATAGATCTACAGAATAGAGATCCCAGAAAACAATTTGATATCCATAGAGGAAAAAAAAACGTCATCTAAACCTCACATCTTATACAAAAATTAACTCAAAATGGATCACAGCCTTAAATATAAAATATAAAACAATAAAACTTGTAGGAAAAAACAGAGGAGAAAATTGGGGGTATACAGGACTACACAAAAAGTTCTTAGACTTCACACCAAAAGCATGGTCCATAAAAAGAAAAATTGAAAAACTGGACTGAATTTTAAAACCTTTTGTCCTGTGAACAACTCTGTTAAGAAGAGACAAGGTACAGGGTAGGAGAAAATATATGCAATCCACATAGCTAGCAAAGGACTAGTATCTAGAATATATAATGAACTCTCAAAACAACAGTAAAAATAAAATCTAATTAGAAAATGGACAAAAGGCAAGAACTGACATTTCATCAAAGAGGATATACTCATGACAAATAAGCACATGAAAAGATGTTCCACATCATTAGCCATTAGGAAAATGCAAATTAAAACTTCAGTGATCTCACTACACATCTAGCAGAATGGTTAAAATGAAAAGAAAAAGTGAAAATACCAAATGTTGAGGATGCAGACAAATTAGATTACTCATACATTGCTGGTGGGTATGTAAAATGGTACAGTCTCTCTGGAAAACAGTGTTAACAGTTTTAAAAATAAAACTAAAGACGCAACTACCATATGACCTAGCAATTGCACTCTTGGGCATCTATCCAAGAGAAATGAAAACTTATGCTCACACAAGACTCTGTACATAAACATTCATAGACGCTTTACTCATAAGTAGCCAAAATCTGGAAACATCTAAGATGTACTACAACAGGTAAATGTGTAAACAGACTGTAGTACATCTAAACCATGGAAAACTACTCAGCAACAAAAAGGATCAAACCACTGATACACATAGCAATTTAGATGAATCTCTGGGGAATTATGCTGAGTGAAAAAAAGCCAACCCCTAAAGGTTACATGCTATATGATTTCATCTTATATAGTATTTTGAAATGATAAAATTTTAGGAAGGGAGAATAGATTAGTGGTTGCCAAGGATTAGGGGGCAGGGAGTAGGGGGGATATGGTGGGAGGGAGGTGGGTGTGGCAATAAAAGGGGAATATGAGGAATTCTTGTAGTAATGTAACTATTCTGTATTTTTACTATGGTTGTGGATATACAAACCTACATGTGATAAAATTGTATATGACTAAACACACACACACACACACACAGAAGTAAAACTGTAGAAATCTGAACAAGACAAATTTTATCAATGTTAATACCCCAGTTGCAATACAGTACTACAGTTTTGTAAGATGCTATCACTGGGGAGAACTAGGTAAACTATAAATAGGAACTCTATATTATTTCTTCAGGACCTATATTATTCCTTACACTAAATGTGAATCCACAATTACCTCAATAAAAATTTCAATTAGTATAAAAAACTAACCCACTCAAATAAGGTTTTGATTCCCAATTTCTTCTAGAAGTGCCTGCTGAGTAGCCACATAATATGACCCCCAATTTATGTGAGGCAAGAGTTTTAACATTTATTCTCACTGCTTAATATTGTTGGCCATCGTTTCAGCTTCCAATATGGCTTTCCTCATTGTTGCATGCCTGCTAAGCCAAAGACAGATTTTAAGGTTTTAGTTACTGTCGAATATACTTCAGTATTAAGTTAGGTTGCTGTTTAAAAGCAACCCTGGGGCTTCCCTGGTGGCACAGTGGTTGAGAGTCCACCTGCCAATGCAGGGGACACGGGTTCGTGCCCCGGTCAGGGAAGATCCCACATGCCGTGGAGCGGCTGGGCCAGTGAGCCATGGCTGCTGAGCCTGCACATCCAGAGCCTGTGCTCCACAAGAGGCCACAACAGTGAGAGGCCCACGTACCACACACACACACACACACACACACACACACACACACACACAAAGCAACCCTGAAATCTCAGAAGTTTAACCTAATTAAGGTTTATTTCTCATTCAAAAAGGGGAAGAAGGAGGTAGGAAGGGGGAGAGAGGGGAAGGGAGGGAGGAAGAAAGGAAGAGAGGGAAGGAGGGGGAAAAAGAGAGAGAGAGAGAGAGAACACCGTCCTCCCACTTATCACAGGTACTTTTAAGAAGATTCCCAGGTTATTGAAACTAAAGTAACACTCAGAATAAATATACTTGAATTCTTACTGTTAACTGTGATCTGATGGGAAGAACAGTGTTTCTAGAAACATATGAAGCTCTCCACTCTGCCATGAGAGTTCTCATCCTGACCTCACCACTGATACATTAAGGTGGTGTTGGGGGAGACCTTTAAGATGGTGCAAGAGTAAGACGAGGAGATCACCTTCCTCCCCACAAATACATCAAACATACATCTACATGTGGAAAAACGCCCACAGAACACCTACTGAACATTGGCAGAAGACCGCAGACTTCCCAAAAGGCAAGAAAATTCCCACGTACCTGGCCATGTGGCTGACAGGGTCTTGGTGCTCTGGCCTGGTGTCAGGCCTGAGCCTATGAGGTGGGAGAGCCGAGCTCAGGACACTGGACCATCAGAGACCTCCGGGCCCCATGTAATATCAATCAGCAAGAGCTCTCCCAGAGAACTCCGCTTCAACGCTAAGACCCAGCTCCACCCAACAGCCAGCAAGCTCCAGTGCTTGATGCCCCATGCCAAAAAACTAGCAAAGGAGGAACACAGCCCCACCCATTAACAGAGAGGCTGCCTAAAATCATACTAAGTTCACAGACACCCTAAAACACACCACTGGACGCATCCCTGCCCACCAGAAAGACAAGATCCAGCGTCATCCACCAGAACACAGGCACCAGTCCCCTCTACCAGGAAGCCTACACAACCCACTGAACCAACCTTATCCACTGGGGGCAGACACCAAAAACAACAGGAAATACTAACCTGCACCCTGAGAAAAGGAGACCCCAAACACAGAAAGATAAGCAAAATGAGAAGACAGAGAAATATGCAGCAGATGAGGGAGCAAGGTAAAAACCCACCAGACCAAACAAATGAAGAGGAAATAGGCAGTCTACCTGAAAAAGAATTCAGAGTAATGACAGTAAAGATGATCCAAAATCTTGTAAAAAGAATGGAGAAAATACAAGAAACATTTAACAAGGACCTAGAATAACTAAAGAGCAAGCAAACAAGGATGAACAACACAATAAATGAAATTAAAAATTCTCTAGAAGGAATCAATAGCAGAATAACTGAGGCAGAAGAACAGATATGTGACCAGGAAAAAAAAGAGTGGAAATAACTACCACAGAGCAGAATAAAGAAAAAAGATTGAAAAAGAATTGAGGGCACTCTCTGAGACCTCTGGGACAACATTAAATGCACCACCATTCGAATTATAGGGGTCCCAGAAGAAGAAGAGAAAAAGAAAGGGTCTGAGAAAGTATTTGAAGCAATTATAGTTGAAAACTTCCTTAATATGGGAAAGGAAATAGTCAATCAAGTCCAGGAAGTGCAGAGAGTCCCATACAGGATAAATCCAAGGAGAAACACTCCAAGACACATATTATTCAAACCATCAAGAATTAAATACAAAGAAAAAATATTAAAAGCAGGAAGGGAAAAGCAACAAATAACATACAACAGAATCCCCATAAGGTTAACAGCTAAGCAGAAACTCTGCAAGCCAGAAGGGAGTGGCAGGACATATTTAAAGCGAAGAAAGGGAAAAACCCACAAGCAAGATTACTCTACCCAGCAAGGATCTCATTCAGATTCGACGGAGAAATTAAAACCTTTACAGACAAGCAAAAGCTAAGAGAATTCAGCACCACCAAACCAGCTTTACAACAAATGCTAAAGGAACTCCTCTAGGCAGGAAACACAAGAGAAGGAAAAGACCTACAGTAGCAAACCCAAAACAGTTGGGAAGTGGTAATAGGAACATACATATCGATAATTACCTTAAAAGTAAATGGATTAAATGCTCCAACCAAAAGACACAGACTGGCTGAATGGATATAACAACAAGACCCGTATATATGCTGTCTACAAGAGACCTACTTCAGACTTAGGAACACATACAGACTGAAAGTGAGGGAATGGAAAGAGGTATTCCATGCAAATGGAAATCGAAAGAAAGCTGGGGTAGCAATTCTCATATCAGACAAAATAGACTTTAAAATGAAGACTATTACAAGAAATAAAGAAGGACACTACATAATGATCAAAGGATCAACCCAAGAAGAAGATAGAACAATTGTAAATATTTATGCACCCAGCATAGGGGCACCTCAACATATAAGGCAAATGCTAAGAGCCTTAAAAAGGGAAATCGACAGTAACACAATCATAGTAGGGGACTTTAACACCCCGCTTTCACCAATGGACAGATCAACCAAAATGAAAATAAATAAGGAAACATAAACTTTAAATGATACATTAAACAGGGTGGACTTAACTGATATTTATAGCACATGCCATCCTAAAACAACAGAATATACTTTCTTCTAAAGTGCTCATGGAACATTCTCCAGGATAGAACATATCTTGGGTCACAAATCAAGCCTTAGAAAATTTAAGAAAATTGAAATCGTATCAAGTATCATTGGGACCACAATGCTATGAGACTAGATATCAATTACAGAAAAAAAAGGAAAAAATACAAACCCATGGAGGCTAAACAATAAGCTACTAAATAGCCAAGAGATCACTGAAGAAATCAAAGAGGAAATCAAAAAATACCTAGAAACAAATGACAATGAAAACATGACGACACACAACTGATGGGATGCAGCAAAAGCAGTTCTAAGATGGAAGGTTATAGCAATACAATCCTACCTCAAGAAATAAGAAACATCTCAAATAAACAACCTAACCTTACATCTAAACCAATTAGAGAAATAAGAAAGAAAAAAACCCCAAAGTTAGCAGAAGGAAAGAAACCATAAAGATCAGATCAGAAATAAATGAAAAGGAAATGAAGGAAATAATAGCAAAGATCAATAAAACTAAAGCTGGTTCTCTGAGAAGATAAACAAAATTGATGAGTCATTAGCCAGACTCATCAAGGAAAAAAGGGAGAAGACTCAAATCAGTAGAATTAGAAATGAAAAAGGAGAAGTAACAACTGACCTGGCAGAAATACAAAAGATCATGAGAGATTACTACAAACAACTATATGCCAATAAAATGGACAACCTGGAAGAAATGGACAAACTGTTATAAAAGCACAACCTTCCGAGGCTGAATCAGGAAGAAATAGAAAATATAAAAAGACCAATCACAAGCACTGAAACTGAGACCGTGATTAAAAATATTCCAACAAACAAAAGCCCAGGATCAGATGGCTAAACAGGCAAATTCTATCAAATATTTAGAGAAGAGCTAACACCTATCCTTCTCAAACTCTTCCAAAATACACCAGAGGAAGGAACACTCCCAAACACATTCTACGAGGCCACCATCACCTTGATACCAAAACAAGACAAAGATGTCACAAAGAAAGAAAACTACAGGCCACTATCACTGATGAACACAGGTGCAAAAATCCTCAACAAAATAGTAGCAAACAGAATCCAGCAGCACATTGAAAGGATCATACACCATGATCAAGTGGGATTTATCCCAGGAATGCAAGGATTCTTCAATATATGCAAGTGAATCAATGTGATACAACATATTAACAAATTGAAGGGTAAAAACCATATGATAATCTCTATAGATGCAGAAAAAGCTTTTGACAAAATTCAACACCCATTCCTGATAAAAGCTCTCCAGAAAGTAGGCAGAGAGGGAACTTACCTCAACATAATAAAGGCCATATATGACAAACCCACAGCCAACATTGTTCTCAATGGTGAAAAATGAAACCATTTCCACTAAGATAAGGAACAAGACAAGGTTGCCCACTCTCACCACTCTTATTCAACAGAGTTTTGGAAGTTTTAGCCACAACAATCAGAGAAGAAAAAGAAATAAAAGGAATCCAAACTGGAAAAGAAGAAGTAAAACTGTCACTGTTTGCAGATGACATGATACTATATAGAGAGAATCCTAAAGACGCCACCAGAAAACTACTAGAGCTAATCAACGAATTTGGTAAAGTAGCAGTGTGCAAAATTAATGCACTGAAATCTCTTGCATTCCTATACACTAATGATGAAAAATTTGAAAGAGAAATTAAGGAAACACTCCCATTTACCATTGCAACCAGAAGAATAAAATACCTAGGAATAAACTTACCTAAGGAGACAAAAGACCTGGATGCAGAAAACTGTAAGACACTGATGAAAGAAATTAAAAATGATACAAAGAGATGGAGAGATACACCATGTTCTTGGATTGGAAAGACCATCATTGTGAAAATGACTATACCACCCAAAGCAATCTACAGATTCAATGCAATCCCTATCAAACTACCAATGGCATTTTTCACAGAACTAGAAGAAAAAGTTTTACAATTTGTATGGAAACACAGAAGACCCATAATAGCCAAAGCAATCTTGAGAAAGAAAAATGGAGCTGGAGGAATCAGACTCCTGGACTTCAGACTATACTACAAAGCTACAGTAATCAAGACAGTATGGTACTGGCACAAAAACAGAAAGATAGATCAATGGAACAGGATAGAAAGCCCAGAGATAAACCCACGCACCTATGGTCACCTTATTTTTGATAAAGAAAACAAGAATATACAATGGAGAAAAGACAGCCCCTTCAATAAGTGGTGCTGGGAAAACTGGACAGCTACATGTAAAAGAATGAATTTAGAACACTTCCTCACACCATACACAAAAATAAACTCCAAATGGATTAAAGACCTAAATGTAAGTCCAGACACTATAAAACTCTTAGAGAAAGACTTAGAACACTCTATCACATAAATCACAGCAAGATCCTTTTTGACCCACCTCCTAGAGAAATGTAAATAAAAACAAAAACAAAGTGGGACCTAATGAAACTTCAACGCTTTTGCACAGCAAAGGAAACCATAAACAAGACGAAAAGACAACCCTCAGAATGGGAGAAAATATTTGAAAATGAAGCCACTGACAAAGGATTAATCTCCAAATTATACAAGCAGCTCATGCAGCTCAATATCCAAAAAACAAACAACCCAACCCCAAAATGGGCAGAAGATCTAAATAGACATTTCTCCAAAGAAGATACATAGATTGCTAACAAACACATGAAAGGATGCTCAACATTAGTAATCATTAAAGAAATGCAAATCAAAACTACAAGGATAAAAAAAAAAAAACTACAATGAGGTATCACCTCACACCAGTCAGAATGGCCATCATGAAAAAAATCTACAAACAATAAATGCTGGAGAGGGTGTGAAGAAAAGGGAACCCTCTTGCACTGTTGGTGGGAATGTAAGTTGATACAGCCACTATGGAGAACGGTATAGAGGTTCCTTAAAAAACTACAAATAGAACTACCATATGACCCAGCAATCCCACTACTGGGCATATACCTTGAGAAAACCATAATTTAAAAAGAGTTATGCACTCCAATGTTCACTGCAGCACTATTTACAATAGCCAGGATATGGAAGCAACCTAAGTGTCCATCAACAGATGAATGGATAAAGAAGATGTGGCACATATATACAGTGGAATATTAGCCATAAAAAGAAATGAAATTGAGCTATTTGTAGTGAGGTGGATGGACCTAGAGTCTGTCATACAGAGTGAAGTAAGTCAGAAAGAGAAAGACAAATACTGTATGCCAACACATATATATGGAATCTAAAAAAAAAAATGGTTCTGATGAACCTAGGGGCGGGACAGGAATAAAGACCCAGACGTAGAGAATGGACTTGAGGACATGTGGAGGGGGAAGGGTAAGCTGGGACGAAGTGAGAGAGTGGCATGGACATATATACACTGCCAAATGTAAAATAGGTAGCTAGTGGGAAGCAGCCTCACAGCACAGGGAGATCAGCTCGTTGCTTTGTGGCCACCTAGAGGGGTGGGATGGGAAGGGTCGGAGGGAGGTGCAAGAGGGAGGAGATATGGGGATATATGTATACATATAGCTGATTCACTTTGTTATACAGCAGAAACTAACACAACTTTGTAAAGCAATTTTACTCCAATAAAGATGTTTAAAAAAAAAAGTTGGTGATGACAAGACAGTCTTCTTGTATATAGCACTACCCTTCACACAAAATTAATAAAAAATACATTTAAAGGAAAGGAATAAAAAAATAAAAGATGGTGAAGGTATCGTGAGTTCTTGGAGGCACGGGCAGGAGGGGGACAAGATAGTAGAATTATTGCATTTGAAGTCGTTCTCAGGCAGTCATCCTGTTGAAATGTTACTTACTGTTCAAGTCTCATTTCAAATTCTAGCTCTTCTAGGGAACCAACTAAAGATAGGTTTCTCTTTCTTTACTGATCCCTACACATGCACTTTGAACCTTTTCGAGGCAGAGGTGCATGCCACTGATGTTTACACCTCCTACGCTGATTAACACAGCACCTTGGCACATAGTAGGTGCTTTGTATTGAGAGTCACTACTCTCTGGTTTTGACTTGTATCTAAAATAACACTTTCCATTTTACAGCACTTGAGTTTTCAAAATGTCTATGCATATTACCTTATTTGATTCCCACAATATCCTATGATGAAGAGAATAACTAAAAACTCAAGAAGGTTCAGTGGCTTTCCAAAGGCCAAAACTAATGAAAATTGACACTAGGACTCATATCTTCAGACTCCCATCTAAGAGCGCTTTTTCTGTTACAGTGCATCTGTTTGTCAAATGCTGGGGAATTTTTAAATAAAAAGTACTATCTGGCACCACAGCATAACACTGTTTGTTGTCCCTTCAAACACTGAAGTGCTCAAAATAAGACAGGCCTATCTGAATCCCAACTGGGGAGATTTCATTGGTGAAATACTATCAGGCCACTTTGTCTATGAGGGAGCCATAGAGCGTGGGCCCCAAAACTGCGTTATAGCAAGGCTTCAGTATATTTATAGTTTTTAGTCACTAACAGGAAGAAAATTGCTTTGGAGAAAAATCTGTATATCTCACAAACAATATAAATTCTGCTATTTGGGAGTGATGTAACTCATGTTACATATAATTCCTCTGGGGAGACTCTTCAGCTTGAGGAAATTCACTTGGGCACAAAATGTACATAAGGAGGATTAGTGAGAAATCTAATTTTGCAGATGTATTGAGTGTATTTCAAATCTGGATTTACATATAGAAAGGAAGTTTGGGAAGAGGAGCTCTGAGAATGTTAACAATCACGACCACTTTCCTAACAGAAGCTTAAGTCCTGATCATTTTTAATCTCAGTATCCTAATCTAACCTACAAGAAATTCTTAAGAATTAAGGAACAATGGTGTGACAATAAATCTATTTTGTCTGTAAAGAGGAGCAGAGATGAGCAGGTAGCTCATTAAACAATGGAAAGAAATAAAATACCTTTCAGTTAACTGCAGTGGGAAGAAGCAAGTAAGTACCTGTCTCTGTTGAGCTTAACAGACCTTTAAAGTGAGTCTTTGTGTTGTTACCACATCTCTGACAGATCAAGAGCATTTGCCTCTCAAGTACCTAAAGTGGAACATTATACTCCAGAACATAAGAGATGACCTCATCGATCAACCAATGTCACTAAGATTTCCCAAAGAATTTCAGAAAAAGAAGAGGTAAAAGAAACCAGCTCAATCAGTAAATCAGATTCTATTCTAGAAGATGAACTAGGAAGAAGACACTTTGATTGGAATCCAAAGGCATCTTTTGGCATCTCGGCATTAGATACTCTTCAGATATGAGTGGGCTGAAAGTAATTAATAAAAGAAAAATTTAAAGCATTTCTTATCTGGACCAAAGCTTCTTAAAAAATACAGCATGGTAACTATAGTTAATAATACTGTATTGCATATTTGAAGGTTGCTAAGAGAGTAGATCTTAAAAGCTCTCACTGCAAGAAAAACAATTTTTTTTTCTATCTCTGTAAGGTGATGGATGTTGACTAGACTTATTGTGGTGATGGTTTGGCAATGTATACAAATATTGAATCATGCTGTGCACCTGAAACTAATATAATGCTATATGTCAAATATACCTCAATTTTTTAAAAAAAGATAACAACATGCCCGGCCCTGAAAAATCTAATTTAAAATAATCCCTCAAACAATAAATATTAACATTGGGTGAAAATGAAGTATGATTATGACATATCACAAAAAGCTGCTTCTCTAAAATGATCCTGAAGGCGTTTTATGCAAGTTAGTAGAGTCATGCTAGATGACTAAGTATGTTTTATGCCAAAAGTAAATAAGGTGTTCACAGACCACTGCTAATAGAACTATATTGTAGAAATACCACAAAATTCCTTATGGCATTTTTAGTTACTCTGAAGATTCTTCTCCTTCTGCCATAAATAGCAGTCTAAATGTTGTGAGCAGCTATTAAATAATTATGGGGTTCTAACCCATAGGAGACTGCAATGATTATGGATGAAATACATTTTAGTCATGAAGCTTTGGGACACTTCATGAAAGAAACAAATGCCATGAAAATACTCAAGGAACTTTCAAATAACGACTTGCATAAGATTTTCCACTGCCCACCCCTTTATTATGGTGTTTGATAAATATTAACAGACATGACAAGGTTTGGTATATGAAGAAACAAAAAACGCCTACCCTTCAGTCCTACCTCCCTCCTCTAAAAGAAGTAGCTCCATATATTTAAAATGAATAACAAATTGGCTCAGATTGACTGCCAACTCTGTCATAAGTGGTCCCAGCAGAGCTGGAGTTGCTGCAGTTTCAATGACTGCCAACTGAGAAGACAGATGTGTGACTGCAGCATTGCCATCAAGCCAACCTCGAAATAATGCCGTAAATTTGTATAAAGAGAAAGACAAGAGAGGGAACTAGTATTTGACGATAGTTACTATTAACTCTCAATTAGCTATATTAATCATGAGGAAAAGAAGCATAGAAAATGTTAAAAAATGGATAAATATCAAATTTTAAAACTGGTCAATAGCAGTACATGTTCAGACACTCCCTTAATTCAATACTCTTAAACTTATCTCTTCCTAGTTTGGTTCCATCAGTCAGTTCTATATGGGTTAGAGGAAGAAAGGGGCCTGGTTCTCTGCTTACTCATAGATATTGAAAAGTTGATTGGACAGTGTAATATTTTAACGTATAAACTGTAGTGTATGATTTTCAAATCACTTTTAAAGATAAGCTGATTTTTAAGTTAAGTACATAGCATCACAGTTATGTTTTATAGCAGAAAAAAATTTGTACTGTCATTAAAGGTATCAAATCATAAAAATATTTCCCAGAAACCTTCCAAGATAGAGATTTTGGCTTTAAAACCATTTTTATTTAAAACAAACCTTACTGTTAGAGATTTCTCTTTAATTAAAAAAAAATACATTATTTCTATTGTTAAAATAACACATGTATTAGTTTTTTTATAACTATTATTTGGATGTGAATAAAGAGACTCATTAAGAAGTTTAACCTTAAAACTTCTCAGTCCACAGACCATTTCAGCAGACATGACCCCTTAATTATTAAAAAGTAAAATAAACCAACAACAAAAAAACCCTTCTCTTAGCATGATTAAATCCTGTCACTCTCCATTCCTTGATCATGTCTTTTCCTGATATGAAAAGGAAAGGTTCCTTGTGTGAACAGCAAAAAAGGAGCCCACAGTATCAAGAATCACCAGGCTTATTTCCATTATCGTGGCTTCCCCGTCTAATTTGGGAACCTGTGTGAGCTCTCCTTGCCCCTCCAGCTCAACTCAAATTTTAGCAGAAAAGTAACTCCAAGTAATCATTACTCTCCATTGTCTTACCCTTTTTACCCTGTGTTGACTGAAACTTTACTCAGACACCTAGAACTTACATCCTACTCAAGTACTACCATTATCATACTTTGAAAACCCATGTCCTCTACTGTTAGGTAAATGATTAAGATTTGTTTTTATATCCAGCGATGCCTACATTAGAATTGTTTTAAGAGCATACCAGTAGAAAGAATACTGTTCTGATAATTAGGAAATTTAGATTCTGGTCCTAGCTCTGCCACTAATTAACTGTGTGTTCTTAGGGAAGTCATTTAACTTCTCTGAACCACAGTTTCTTCATTTACATAATAAAGTAAGTTCTTTGTAGCACTAACAACCTTAATTTTATTAGTAGGAAAACACTGGCTGAGAGCCTTGAGATTTCATTTATGACAAAGAGGATCTCAGCCAAGAGAAAAAAAAAATCACTATAATCTTCCTTTACCTAATTACATTTTGACACCCCCCCCAACTCTATCCAAGAAGCATTGCTCATTGTAGGAAAATATGCAACAGAGAGAAATACAACTGAGTCAAACTTTGTATGATCTCATTCCTCAGTGTTTTCTAGCCACTGACATTCTCCCACATCTCAGCTGTTCTTAACAACTTCTCTAGGTAAGTGGTTTTCAATGATAATCTATGCGGAACTGCTTTCTCTAGACTCATTTAATAGCTACCTTTTGAACCATATGACCCTTCTTGTCCTTCTCCCTACCCCGCCCCTCCTATATACAGTAAACTCTGACAACCAGTTCTGCTGCTGTCATTTACTGACCACCAACCATGGGCCAGGCACTGCTCAAGGAAAGTTCAATTTTGCTTCCTTTAATCCTTACAAAAGCCCTGAAAGGTAAATATTAGCCCTCATTTTAAAAATAAGGATACAGACTCAGAGAGATTAAGTAACAGTTAAGCTCACAAAACTTGAATCCATATCTGTCTGACTCAGAAACCTCTCCCTCTCAGGTAATTAATACTAAAGCAATATAGAATTTAACTTCCCTCTGATGATTCAAAACACAGTTTAGAAAGCAATAGAACACAGGAAAGAAAGAAGTAAAGATGGATGATGATGATATAGGTATGTTTGGAAGGGAAAGAAGCAAAAGAAGTTCATGGTTGATGACCTCTATTAATCTATAAAGCCAAACAAGATTTGCATTATTTTCATACTACGTCTTTAAAGGTAGTAACTGATTGGCTAACTAGCCCCCATTTGTCTCAATTACTGAGGTCTCAATATAGTCCATATTTAGGCAAAAGTCTATAAAAATCACTTTCCACCAATTTTTATTTTAAATCTATTAAGAAGTTGAGAGAATAGTAAAAGTCACAAACTTATATACCCTTTTCCTGGATTAACCCATTGTTACCATTTTGCCACAAATCGCTCCATCTTTTTCTTTCCACAAATGATTTTGTTTGAACCACTTGAAACAGAACTAGAGATATGACACTTCTCTAAATAACGTAGCATGCAGCTTCTAAGAATAAAAATATTTTCCTACATAACCACAGTAAGACATATAAGAAAATAAAAAATTCCTTAATATTTAATGTGTAGTCCAAATTCAATTTCCCCAATTGTTCTAAATAATGTCTTCGTGGCTTTAATCCAGTATCTAATCAAAGTTAATATGGTAGACTTGATTGTTATATTTCTTTTAATCTACAAAATCCCCTCAATTTTTTTGTTTTGAATTTTTTGGTTTCCCATGACTGATTTTTCAAGAGTCCAAGCCGATTATCTTTCAGAATGTCTCACGCATAGACTGATTATTTTCTTGTTACTTGATTCAGTTAAACATTTTTGGTAAGAACACTACATTATCTTCCAGAATGTCTCACACATAGAATGTCTGATTATTTTCTTATTATTAGACTCAGGTTAAACATTTTTAAAAAGAATACTACATATGGGATATTGTGCACTTCTCATGTCAGATCAAGAGGCAAACAATGTCATTATCCCACTATTGGTGATGTTAGATTTGATCACTTGATTGAAGTGGTACTTGTCAGCACTGTTGCAAAGGTACATTTGCTCCTTTGTAATTTTTAAGTAATGTGTAGAGTAATATTTTTGAGACTATGCAAATATCCTGTTCCCCGACAATTTTAAATTCAATGGTTTTAGCATCCCTTGATGACCCTTGCCTGAATAATTCAATCATTGAGCTGGGGCTACAACATGGTGGCTTTCTCATTAAATTGTACAATTAAAATGAGTATATATAAATTAAATTAAAATGAGGTATATAAATTATACCTAAATAAAATTTTTAAAATAATTCAGTAACTTGCAATTTATATTTGGTTCATTTCCTGCTAGTATATTTTTTCTGCCAAGAAATGACTGACAGTTGAAACATTTTATAAATCAGGCCGAGTACTCAAGATAAGGGAAAGCTTAATAAATGTATTCTCTTGAAAGTGTTTTTAATGGTGGTTCTCTAATCCTATCATTCCTTCTATAATTATTAGCTGCCATGGGTCTATAAAGACTTTCCCCTGTACCTTCCATTTCTCTCTCTCTCTCTCTCTCTCTCTTTTTTTTTGGAGTATCACTGTGGACTCACGAGTTTTTCTCCCTCAATGTGTTATAATCCATCACTGTCATTATTCTTTTTGATGTTGAAACCTGATTTGGCCAGTAGAAGCCCATTAAAGCACAATCTTGTATCCTGATATAATCTCGTAAGTCGTTGAACAATCTTTGTTTTCTGGCATGAAAAGTGCCAAACTCACCCTGTACTTTCCCTGCCTGAGACCTGAGATCAGATATTTCTCCAAGGTTCCTTTTAATCGTAATGGTATTTAGAAACCAAGATCTAGGTGTTAGATGTGCTCACTGCTATCAGGGTGTGTCATTGCTTCTTGGCCCCTTCCATGTACAGAAAAAGGAAATATGAATGCATACTGATGTTTGCAATTCAAATTTATAATAAAAATATGAAAGGAAGAAAAACATATCTCTTTTATCTTTCAATGAAAATCTTGGTTTCTATTATCAATATACTCGTGCATTTGCTTTCTACTATAATATATATATGGTAGTAATATTATACCACATGCATATATAATACATAGTATAATTCTGAAACTAACGATAAACTTATTAAGATAGCTTAAGATTTCTTTGCAGTCCTTTTTATCATTAAGATTACATCCTACCAAGGATGCATCATCAAGAACACTAAGTACAAAAGTTATCTGAGCTGCACGTTTATGTTATAGATTAGTTACACAGGTTTATTTGTTTTCATTTTGTATTCAATTTTAGCATTTGTCTTTCTTCCCATTATTTTTGGCTTAATTTAAATTTTTGAGTATTTAAACTTTTATATGGTCCAGAAGTCAAAATTGTATAAAAAGGTATACTCACAGAAGTACTGTTTCTATCCCTATCTCCTCCACCTCATTCCTAAACATCCCCTATTTTCATCAGTTTCTAGTTTATCCTTCCTGTGTTTCATTTTATAAAAATAAGCAATTACGGTTCTTCAGAATTAATATAGACATACCATGTGTTAAATAATACCCCTACAACTGAGCTCTTATTTGAGTGTGGTCATGGTGCACAAAACCTGACTTGTATCACATTTTCTACTTACAGATAACTTGGGGTACAAATAAACTCCCACCTGAAGTCTGATGAATCCATTGTAGAAAGTCCATATGAGCTTTCAGAATTTTGCAGATCTGCTGGAGCTAAAAACACACACAGGATTTTTAGATTATGATTTTTCTGATATGGTAAATTAAAACAAAGCATAAAAAATTGAAATTAGGAAGTTATTTTCATTTCTTCTGGTAAGAAATTGACTGAGAATGTGCTAAATATTAATTGCACGGTTTTTTTGCTATTTTATATTTGTAATGTTCATTACATCTATATATTAGTTCAATCTATTTTGTAACTGTCAAGAATTCAATTTCTATAATTCAATAAAACACTGACTTCTATAGTACAAAAATAAGTAAAGAACATTAAGAGGCATTTGACAGGACAAGAAATTCATATAATATTTTTTTTGTTGTTGCAGTACGCGGGCCTCTCACTGTTGTGGCCTCTCCCGTTGCGGAGCACAGGCTCCGGACGCGCAGGCTCAGCGGCCACGGCTCACGGGCCCAGCCGCTCCGCGGCACATGGGATCCTCCCAGACCGGGGCACGAACCCGCGTCCCCTGCATCGGCAGGCGGACTCCCAACCACCGCGCCACCAGGGAAGCCCAATATTTTTTAAAATATTACCTTTTTACAAAAGGTAATCAACTTTTTTATTGAGGTATAACTGACATATGTAACATTATATTCGTTTCAGGTGCATACAGTAATGATTTGATATTCATATATATTGTGAAATGTTCACCACATTAAGTCTAGTTAACATCCACCATACAGTTACAAAAAAATTTTTTTTGTGTGATGAGGACTTTTCCAATCTATTCTTTTATCAATTTTCAAATATATAATACAGTATTATTATTAACTATAGCCACCATGACTTATTTATTTTATAACTAGAAGTTTGTACTTTTTGACCCCCTTCAGCCATTTTGCCCACCACCTACCTCCGGCCGCTGGCAACCACCAATCTGTTCTGTGTATCTATGAGCTTGGTTTAGTTTTAGTTTTTGTTCTCAAATTCCATATGTAAGTGAGATCATATGGTATTTGTCTTTCTCTATCTGACTTATTTTACTTTGCATAATGCCCTCAAGGTCCATCCATGTTGTCACAAGTGGCAAGATTTCCAAATAGCAATTTTTAATAAATGGTAATACTCAGTTGTCAAGTGAGTGGGGGAAATAGGTACATTCATATACAGCCTATGGTAATATAAATTGACCCAGCCCTTCAAAATGTAAATTTTTGCAATATATACCAAAGTCTTAAAACATTCGTACCTTTTAACTCAGTATATTCTACTTCTAGAAATCTATCCAGAGGAAATAATGAAACCTAAACATACAACTGGTCATTACAGGTTATTTCACAGGGGTAAAAATTTGAAACAATATCTCTATCAATAAAAAATGATTAAATATATTATGGTAAAGTCATCTCTAATGAAATATTAGAGTCATTAAAATCATATTTTCAAAGAATGGTTAAAATTTTGGGAAAATACTATGAAAGAATATTGAATGAAGACAGAATCCAAACCTTTATATAGGTATGTTTCTGAAGTTATTTAAAAGAAAATAAGTATTTTTACCAGCATAGCAAAAATACT
Organism: Lipotes vexillifer; assembly: GCF_000442215.2. Classification (NCBI taxonomy): domain Eukaryota; kingdom Metazoa; phylum Chordata; class Mammalia; order Artiodactyla; family Lipotidae; genus Lipotes; species Lipotes vexillifer. Next base: position 334,301 of record NW_006784330.1, read on the forward strand.
TGGAAGAAATACACTAATATATTAGCATAGTACTGGTAACACAAGTGTTTTACTTTTCTTTACAGATTTCCATATTTCCCGAGCTTAATACATTAATACATATGCATTAACTTTGTAACAAAAATACTAATCCTTTTAAAAATGTTAGAACACTTTTGACAAATACTCTGGCAAAGTCCAGGATAATACTGAAAACAAGAAGAAATGAAAATGTTACCACACAAACAGTATGTAATAAAAACAGCAAATTTAGTGTCTTAATATAACAAACAGAAATATAATTTGTAGTCGGAACAATGAATTTTTATAAAAATATGAGGCTGAATATCATATACCATAATATGAACTTGCTTAATAAAAATTTTAGAAATTAGGCGGTCTTTCCTATCTCCCCTCAAAAATGGTGAAAATAAACAGGTAAGTCTCACCATCGTGAATACTGCTGAACATACTTGGTATTTTTCTACCCTGGTGTATGGTCCACAATAACAAAGCTCTGTTGATCTGGTTACACTTAATTATCTACAAGAATATTATTGTTCAACAAATATTTTCTCTGCTTCCTGTCCAATGATTTATGCTATCTGAGAAAAGAGATGAATTGTTGCTGATTTCTTGCTTCTTTTGTCCTGCTATCAAGAAGCAATTATCCTTTAATTCACTCATCTTAAACATCTCAATCACTCTTGCCAGTAAAAACAAAAAACAAAAGACTCAAACCATTTACTCCCCACTACTAAAATAAAATGAAACAATCCAAGGCTAAGCAGAGAAAAAGGATAAGGATGGGATTACAGTCTCCTTTTACTTACTCTGTTCAGAACACTCATTTTATATTAATTCAACACAGAGAGATTAGACATCAGCTCTGCTTCATGTCTAAGTATGCATGTATTTATCTATGCATCAAAGTTCTATGACAACAAGACAATTTTGAATTTTAGAATCACAATGTTGATTTAATCTTTCACTAAAAAGAAAACCTATATTGTCAACTCTTGCATCTGCATGAACACAGGAAGATGGTATCATGTATAATCCCAGACTAATTTATATTTGTAATTATTCAATTTTAGATTCACCCAAAGTAGGGAATGGCATAATTTTTATAGCTGGAGGAGACTTCAAGATCATTTAGTCCACCCTTGACATTCTGCAAAAGGAGCTAAGACCCAGAGAGATTAAGTGACTTGAATAAAATTCTAGTGCTTTCTCAACTATACCATGCTCTCTTTCTAATTAAAAAAGCTAGTAATATGTATATAGATAAAGAACTGTCTATGTATAATTGACACAGAGCTCACTAAAGAATAATTACTACTTACAGATAGGTCATTCATCCTCGCCTATCCAGCTCCTGGCTCCACTCCTAATTATAATCAACTGATAGAAAGTACAATGGAAGCTCCCACAAGGGGAGATTCCTCTTACCATCACTGCCATGGGGTTGGGAGAGGGGAAAAGGAGGACTCCATTTAGCAGCTAAGACAATAGGGAAAGGTTGAGTAAATAAGCTCTTTAATTAGAGTATAGTAAAAGGAAAATAAACCAGTCCTTCCTTACCTCCAAATTAATTCAAAAATCTCAACTCTCTAATTGGAGCCTCGGCTGTATTTTCTCATGTTACAATAAATTTACATTATGAGTTAACTAGGATTCCACAAGGCAGGTGGAAACCTAATAAGCATACTTAACAAATATCTATAGAAAAATATATTTTTAAGTCTTATAATTGACTTATCAAACTTTTGAGATATATCCTAATTATAAGTTAAGGATTGCCTGGATATACCTAACAGACTCAAACATGTATATACATACAGATATATGTATATATACACACTTACAGTTATATGAATATATAGATTAATATGTAAAAGGAAGGATAAACTAGCTAACGAGTAAGTGAACAGAAAAATAAGAACAAGGACAGGGCTTCCCTGGTGGTGCAGTGGTTGGGAGTCCGCCTGCCGATGCAGGGAACACGGGTTCGTGCCCCGGTCCGGGAAGAACCCACACGCCGCGGAGCGGCTGGGCCTGTGAGCCATGGCCGCTGAGCCTGCGCGTCCGGAGCCTATGCTCCACAACGGGAGAGGCCACAACAGTGAGAGGCCCGCGTACCGCCAAAAAAAAAAAAAAAAAAAAAAGAACAAGGACATACTTATAGGAAGAACAGAGAGAAAACCCTGAAAATTTTGGGAGAACAGTAATTTTTTTTACCCTCCTGGGAATAACCACAAAAAACTTACAACCTTTTCTGCTCCTAAATATTTCCTGCCCCACTAACTACACCCAAAAGCTTCATATCTCTGGAGGCAGGTAAGGAGCACTACAGTGGACAGGAGAAGGTAACTAGCTAAAGGAATGACAGAATGCTAATTTCATACTAAATTCTGGTTGCCTAAATAGATAAAGCAGTTAACACACCGGGTCAGTAGTGTCAGCAGGACTTCCAAATGTATTCAGGTACTCAATAATGTCCTTGAGATCTTGGGCCGTTCGTTTCAGCTGAGCATCTACATCTTCTGCTAACTTGTAACTGAAAAGGTAGGTAAAATAAAGGGATTAACCAGAAATGTTTTCTCCACTATGCACTGTTACTGACATACAAAGAATGATACCACCAACTGGATTTGCCCCAGTTCCCCTACCTTCTCATTTTAATGGATGTAGCATTCATGACCATATTCTAAAAAGACTCCAAAGGTGAAAGCTTTTATCCATCTTGTCATTTTTACAGTCACCTATTTACCCTCTTTTTAGGTATCAGAATAAACCCATAGGTCACTTAGATATGTGAGAAGTTATTTGGTGTTTGGCAATATTTAGTAAATGCTGAGATGTCTTCAACAATTTTGAATACATAAATTTTCAAAGTAAAACCTTATACAAATATCCTCCATCATCCAACAAAAGATATTTTAAGAAATGAGATTCATAATAATCAAAGGCAGATAAATCTGCTAAGTTCACAACAAATTGATTAGTTGGCTAAATTCTCAAGATTTCCATGCCAACTATTTGTGCATGCGCACCCACGCGCGCACACACACACACACACACACACACACACACACACACTCACTCTTAACCTAGTCAATGAATATGTTTATAAGAATTAAAGTGACCAGAGGATTTTTCAATCTTAACGTCTATAAATATTAAATAATTCAATTAGATTTATTGATAACCATCTACTGCTTTTCTGTCCCAAAGTACTTATAGGTAATTGGTTGCCTAGATTGTTGAAGATTCTAGTAAAGATTCCAATACAATGTAAATCTGACTACCTAAAAGCAATTGGAAAGAACCTAATGTTTCAATTATTTCTTCAACCTACAGTTAGGATCTCATGGCTGAAAATGTAAATCTATGTTTCCCCCCAAAAATGATAGAATGCATAGAATAGTCAATGCAAAGGAAAGAAATATTCACAAAGGCTGAAATACAAAAGCAGAAACAGAACTAGGGTCCATACAGATTAGCTGTACTTACCACGTTTAATGCACCTACAAAAAAGCTAACTTGCAAGGTTTTAAAAAATAAGCTCAGTCTTGGCTCACTAATAAGCCATTGATAAAATGAGTCAGATTTAACCTCAATCTAGTTTATGTAGCCATTCATACAAGTTCTCCTAACAGCATTTTATAATTTGGCCTGATTAACAAATCTCCGGTCCAAAGAGATAAAGTTACTGTGGGAACATTGGCAATACATTGACCAAAGGTGAAGACTGAATCACACACAAATAAAATATATCCAGCCCAAGACATTGACAAAATCATTCAACGTTTAAAAGCCATGCAGTTTGCCCCCAGATTAACTAATTGCCTTTAAAATAGGAAATGGATTTATCACTGAAGCAACTGAAGGAACATTAGGTTTAAAAGAGTCAGTATAAATAGGAGATCATAAATATTCCCCAATATCATGACACCACATATATAAAATTGGTATTTCTGATTTAAGAACAAATTTGACAAATACAAAAACTTTATATAAGTGGTCATGTATAAGCTTGAGATTAATAACATTGTACAAAATGCTATAAAACAAAATTGCCAGAATGACTACTTCATTTTCAAGCATCCTGAAAAGATAATAGTCAAATAAGGTGATAAATGGCAACTACCAGAACTTGCACTTTTCTACCAATTATTTTATTCCCTGCCTTTCAATACCATTTTTTCCCTTTTTTGGTAGCTAAGTCCTGCCCCATTCCTCAATCTTTATTCAGTTGCTTACATCCTCTCACGCTCCTCATCTGTACGCTGCAGATAAACAGACCCACTCTGGTCCTTTACAGACTCCTCTAAAGGGGTCAAGAGATCTTCTAGTTCTTTCTGCTGTGACAGGATAAAATACAATTCTTGCTCCAGCCTGAAAAAAATAACAAGTCAATAGAAGGGCTGACGAAAGGAATGTGGAGTGACAAAATAAATGTCAATAAACTATAACAAGGAAAAACAACTGGACAAAGAAATAGATCTTTAATCTTTCAACCTAGGGAATCTAAGATTCTACCTTTTCTGATCCTGTTTCACCTTTTGCACTTCTCCATGTAAAGCAATAATCTATAAAGGAAAATAAGAATACAATAGTGTAAATATTTGAATTTACATTGTAATTTTAAAGCAGTATTTTTTTTGTTTTGTTTTTTTTTGGCGATACGCGGGCCTCTCACTGCTGTGGCCCCTCCTGTAGCGGAGCACAGGCTCCTGATGCGCAGGCTCTGCGGCCATGCCTCACGGGCCCAGCCACTCCGCGGCATGTGGGATCCTCCCGGACCGGGGCACAAACCCGTGTCCCCTGCACGGCAGGCGGACTCTCAACCACTGCGCCACCAGGGAAGCCCCTAAACCACTATTTTTTTTCTCTTATACACTTCAAGTATGAAAGAGTTCCTAATTCAGGGCACTTATTACCTACAGAAAATATTTTTAAGTTTATCACCAATATTGGAAGGAAAAATTAACCACTAAACACAGGTCTATTCTCCTGTGTTCATCTGAAAGTACTTGTACAATGCAGGTAGATTAATGAGAATATCTTCTTACCGTCTCACCATTCTCAATCAATGTATAGTCCCAAGCATTGACCTGGGTGACCTGATGAAGAAAGTGTTTCTCTTGATCCTCTAACTCAAGGCTCCATTTGTTTACCAGACCACCCAGCTGACCATATGTCATCACAGGAGTTATGATTTCACTAAAAAAAAAAAGGATACAGTATGATCATATGATCATACTTTCAAAAGTATGATCAGATTTTTTTATACTTTAGTACAACATATGAGGACTTAGAGAAGAAAACAGCACATGAGGAGTTTCTCAGACCTGTTCCCCAACAAAACCACCATAACTGGTAAAGATTATTTTAAAAACAACCATTCAAACTCTCTGGAAATTATCTTAACGGAATACAGCAAATAAAGATTTATTAAGATATCTACTAAATTTCAGTAAGAACAGCTAAAGTCTGTGCCACAAACTGCTCCCTTCCTTCTCCCTCAACTCAGCATGATGTAAGCTCCATTCTGCATTTATGCGGACAAAGAGATGGGATTCCCTCTCCCCTCAGCTCTTAGTCAAAGTGATCCACTCCCCATCTAAGCAGTATCCATGACACAGTAGGCAGCTGATCTTCCACCCTCCACTGGGCAGAACTAAGGGGAACTCTGATTCCCCTACCAGGTGGTATCAAATAGGCTGAACAGATACCTTATTTTCCATCAAGGGACTGGCGGAACCAGGCAATGCTCTGATTCCCTGCTGGGGCAGTGTCGGGAGGGCTGGGTGGAGAGGTGATCATCAATTCCCAGCCCAGCAGAGGCAGGCAGTGTTCCAATTACCCCACCAGGGCATTGTTGGCGAGGTCCAGTGATAAGCTGAACCTAAATCCCCACCCAGCAGCAACAAGACTTAATAAGGCAGAGTGAGACAGTGTTAGTTACCATGAGGCTTCACCCCTTGTCTTCAGTGTCAGTGGCGGCCAATGGAGACCTGAACCTGTATACCCACCTGGCATCATTGAGACTGAACAAGGTAATGCAACTCCGGCTAATAAGGACTCCACCTCCCACCACCCCTAGGTCAGCAAGGCTAAGTGGAGAGCTTAACCTCTATACCCACTGGAAAAATTAAGACTGACTGAGGCAGGGCAAAGCAGAGCCAGCACTCTGTGCCCCTTCTCCCAGAGCCTCAGTCACCACTCTTGTCCCCCATCTCCCAGAGCCTATGTCAGTGGGACCCAGTAGTGAGCTAAGCTTCCATACCAACCCACCGTCAATGAGGCTGAATGAAGTGATATGAGGCAGAGTAGTTGACATCTTGCTTCCCCCCTCCACCTGTGTCAGTGGGGCCCAATAGGAAGCTGAAATTCTGCAGCAACTAAGCAATATGAGCTAGTCCCCCGCTTCCTCTTGTTCTGGGAGCCCTGGGGCCCAGATGGGAGTTGAGCTTATAACCCCACTAGAGGCAATGACGTAGTACAATGCAATGCCCCCACTTTCATGGGGAATGAGTCAGCAGGGCGGAGGGGGAACTGAACTTCCACACCTTTCATCTGCACTGAGGCAGTGTGAGTTACTGCACCACTTTGGCTGAGGTGGTGTGGGCAGGGTCCAGTGGGAAGCTGAACATACAAACGTACCCAACTCTTGCACTACACCTTAACAAAAGGATTCCCTAATTAACAAAGATTTAAATAGGACCAAGATCTCCTAACATAATAGATTAAATGTAAAGGATACAATCGAAAATTACCCATCATATCAAGAACCAGGAAAACGACAACTCAAAAGAGAAGAAAACCTAGAGATCCCAACATTGAGAGGTATCTGATGTTGGAATTATCTGAAAAGAATTTTAAAGCAACCATCAAAAAAATGTTCCAACAAGCAATTATGAAGTCTGGGGAAACAAATGAAAAAAAAGAAAACCTCAGCAAAGAAATAGAAGTTATGAAAAACAATCAGATGGAAATTAAAGAAAAGAAAAATAACTGAAATAAATGCTCACTTGAAGGGCTTGATACTAGAGTAGAGATGACAGAGAATAGAATCAGTGAACTTGAGGATAAATTAATAGAACTTACAGAACAGCAGAGAGAGAATAGAGACAAAAAATGAAAAAAAATCTCAAGGAACTGGAGGATGGTAATAAGAGGTAACATACTTATCATCAGAGAATTATACAAAGACAAAGAAAGACAGAATGAGATTTAAAAAGTATTCTGAAAAATAAAGGTTGAAAAATTCCCAAAGTTGTCAAAAGATATAAACCTAAAGACTCAAGAAGCTGAGCAAACCCCAAAGAGAATAATTCAAAGAAATCTATACTAAGACATATAATACTTAAATTTCTGAAAACTCAAAATAAAGAAAAAAATCTTGAAAGCAGCCAGAGAGAAACAACACATCACTTAAAATGCAACCCTAATTCGAATGACAGGAGATTTCTCATCTTAAACCATAGAGGCTAAAAGCAAGTGTCACAACATTTTTCAAGTACTGAAGAAAAAAAACTGTTGACCACAACTGCTATATCTGGTGAAAATGTCCTTGAGAAATGAAGGGAATATAAAGATATTTTTATGCAAAGCAAACTAAAGACAATTTGTTGCTGTCGAACCTACCCTTGAATATTGGCGAAATAGAAAGGAACTGAAAACAGAAGAAGGCATGGAATTTCATAAAGGAAAGAAGAACAGCTAAATGGATGGAAAAGGGTAAATATAATAGGCTATTCTACCCCTCGTGAGTTTCGTAAATCATATTTGATGGTTGAAGCAAAAAAGTATAACACCATGGAATGTGGGGTTCAAAGTACATAGAGGAAATACCTGAGACAATTATACTTCAAAGGTAAGAAACATAAAGGGGACTAAATGGAAGTAAGGTTTCTACACTTTACCCAAAGTGGTAAAACGTCATTATGGCTAGATGGTGGTAAGTTACATATGTATATTGCAACACCTAGAGCACTCAGTAAGAAAACTATACAAAGCAATATACTCAGAAGCACTATAAACGGAACAAGCTGGAAACCTATAAAATGCCTGAATAACCCACAGGAAGTTTTAAAAAAAGAGAAACAGAAAACAAAAAACAGAGGTAACAAACAACAACAACAAAATAATAAAATGGCAGACTTAAGCCCTAACACATCAATAATTACCTTAAATGTAGATGTGCTAAATATACCAACTAACAGAGAGAGATTGGCAGAATGGATAAAAATTATGATCCATCAATATGCTGTCTATAAGAAACTCACTTCAAATACAAGAACACATGTTGAAAGTAAAAGGATGGAAAAAGATATACATGCAAGATTAATTGTTAAAAATAAATGGCTATATTAATATCAGATAAAGTTGATTTGAGAGCAAAGAAAATTACCAGAGTCAAAGAGGAACATTACATAGTAATAAAGGAATTAAAGCACCAGGAAAGCTAATGATCCTGAATATGTACCAACCAAACAGCAGGACCCCAAAATACATGAAGCAAAACTGATAGGGCTAAAGAGAAAAATAGTCAAATCCACAATTACGGTTGGGAAATTCAAAAAGCCACTTTCCACAACTGAAAAGAAGCACTAGAGCAGCAAGGATACAGATCTGAAAATACAGTGAAGCAACAGAATCTAACTGACATATATAGAATACACTACCCAAGAGCAGAAAACAATTTTTAGGTGCTCATGGAACACTGACCAAGAAAGACCATATCCCCACTTGTAAAACAAATCTGAACAAATATATCAGAACTGAAATCATACAGAGCATGCTCTCCAATCATAATGGACTCAAATTAGAAATCAATATAAAAATAAAAGACAAGAAAATATCCAAACACTTGGATATTAACACACTTCTAAATAATCTATGAGTCAAAGAGGAATTCACAAGGGAAATTTTTTAAGTACATAGAACTGGATGAAAATGAAAATACAACATTATAGAAGATGTAGTACAAAGCTAACACAGTGCTAAGAAGGATATTTATAGCACTAAATGCTTTACATTACAAAAGGGGAAATGTCTCACATCAATAATCTAAGTCCATACCTCAAGAAAAAAGAGCAAAATAAAACCAATGCAATCAGAAGGCAAAAATTCATAAAGAGTAGACGTCAATGAAATTGAAAATGAAAATAATAGAGAATAATCAGTGAAATAAAAGCTACTCCTTTGGGAAAAGATGAATAAAATTGATAAAAGAAAGCTACAAATCACCAATGTTAGAAATGAAACAGGGGAGTATGCCTATAGCTATTAAAAGGACAAAAAGGAAATATGTACAACTTTACACTCATAAATTCCACAATTTAGAAGAAACAGACCAATTCCCTGAAAACCACATAATACTAAAACTCATGGAAGATGAAACATAACCTGAATAGTCCTAGAACCACTAAAGAAATTGATTTATAATTTAAAAACTCCTTAAAAAGGGGTTTCACTGGAGAATTCTGCCAAACTTTTAGTGAATTGACACAAATTTTACAAAATTTCTTCTATAAAATAGAAGAGAAGGGAATACTTCCCAGATCATCTTATAAGGCTAGTAACATTCAGATATCAAAACCAAGGACAGAATTTAAAAAAGAAAGAAAACAAAACTACGGACCAATATCTCTCATGAACTTGGATACGAAAGCCCACAAACAAAATACTAGTAAACTGAATCCAAAAATGTATTAAAAGGAGAGCTTTCCAAGATGGCGGAGGAGTAAGACGCAGAGATCGCCTTCCTCCCCACAGATACACCAGAAATACATCTACACGTGGAGCAACTCCTACAGAACACCTACTGAACGCTGGCAGGAGACCTCAGACCTCCCAAAAGGCACGAAACTCCCCACGTACCTGGGTAGGGCAAGAGAAAAAAGAATAAACAGAGACAAAAGGATAAGGACGGTACCTGCACCAGTGGGAGGGAGCCGTGAAGGAGGAAAGGTCTCCACACACTAGGAGCCCCTTCGCGGGCAGAGATTGCGGGAGGCGGAGCGGGGAGCTTCGGAGCCGCGGAGGACAGCACAGCAACAGGGGCGCGGAGGGCAAAGCGGAGAGATTCCCGCACAGAGGATCGGGGAAGATATAATTGTTGAAGAGAAAGATGACCCAAGGACTCATCCACTCATTCAAACAAAGACTCAGGCAACCCATGAAGAAATATTTACTGCAGGTATGAAGGATTGCTTCTTACAGACTTGCTCCTGGAGCTTGGTATGGCACCTTAATATCAGTTCTGGCACCTATGGTCAGTAAAGCACTAGCTCTGGTAGTTGCGATTATAGCAGATCTCAGTGAAAGAGAAAGAGTTCACCATGAAGGAAACAGAAAGGCAAACAAAAATAAAGAAATAAAGGTGAAACAAAGAAAGGATGGAGAAAACACAGAAAGGACCAACCCAGTTGACATGCAAACAGCTTTGGCAGGATATAGGAGTAGCAAGGACTCCAAAGGAAGACATTGATAAGCAACCTAATCAAGTCCTGTTATCTTTTGGGAAAGTCCTAACAAGACAGCTCACTCCTCTGCCTACTGACCATAAACATGTGGCAATGGGTCCCAGTGTCCCATCTCTAGAAGTAGAACACCAGGATGGATCCCCTACACGCAGAGAACTAGGGGTTGGGACAATGTTGCCCTCTACTTTGTGTTGTAGGAGGTGACTGGAAGCCCCAGGTGGAACTGCTGATTTATTGGACCTGCACGAACAGTCTTAGCACTGGTAGATACCACAGCTAAGTATACCTTACTGCATGACAACCCTTTTAAATTTGGGGGAGAATACGGGCTATAGACAGATAAGGGGGCCAAACTATTCGAGTAAGACAAACCAGCTTATATTTCCAAATGGGCTGTTTGTCCCCTGCTTGTCCCTCATATACATTGACCACATACCAGAATATATACTAGGTGTTGATGTTTCACAAGACCTAGATTTGACCACCACTACTGGAGAGTCCTGCCTTCGCATCAGAGTGGTGAAACCCATGTTGGTGGGCCATGTAAGGTGAACTCTTGTCCATTTACCCTGCCAGATTGTTAATGTCAAAGAGTGTAGGCTGCCTGGGGGCTATGAAGAAATTACTACTACACTTAAAGAACTAGAAAATGTGGGAGTCATTAGATCCATGCATAGCCCCTAAAATAGCCCATTGCAGCCAGTAAAATGGCCTAAAGGGACTGTTGACTAAAGAGAATTGTATAAGGTGGTTCCTCCCATCCCTGTGGAGGTCTCCAATATTGCTACTATTTTAGAGCATCGTTCCTCTGCACTGAAAACTTTCTATTGTGTGCCTGACTTCTGTATCCCCTTTTACAACATTCTTTTGTGTGCTAGCTCTCAAGATCAATTTGCCTTCAACTGGGATAGGAGGCAATGGACCTTTCAGGTCTTGCCTCAAGGTTATTTACAGTCCTGCCATTTGTCATAGTTTGGTCGCCCAGGACCTAGAAATCTGGTGAAAGCCCCACCCTGAGCTGGAATTATTTCATTAGATTGATGACATTATGTTGACCTCTGATGCCTTGTCACTCCTGCCCTGAACTGCTGCCTCTTTACAGACATTTACAGAACTGAGGATAGGAAGTAATAAACACTGACAAGATCCAGGGACCTGGGCAGTCAGTAAAGTTTTGGGGAGTTATCTGGTCAGGTAAGACAAAAGTTACCCCAGCCTCGGTTATCGATAAAATCCAAGCCTTGGCCATACCAGTCAGTCAAGGAATTACAATCCTTTCTGGAGTCACTAGATTATTGTCATCCTTTCATACCACATTCGGCACAAATAATATGGCCCCTATAGTACTCTCTGGTTAGAAAGGGACAAAAATGGGACTAGGACATCCACCTTCAGGAAGCTTTTGAAAAGGCTGAAATTGTAGTAAAACAGGTTCAGGCTCTGGGAGTACTTATGCGGGACGCTGCCTGTGAATTAGATGTTGACTCACACCTGAAAGGTTCTGGCTAGGGCCTGTGGCAAAGGCAGGAAAGGAATTGCATCCCACTAGGATTTTATTCTCAGTTGTAGAAGGGACGGCAAGTGAGGTACAGCCCTACTGAAAAACAGCTCCTTGTAGTCTACCTGGCCCTGCAGCAAAAACAGAAGGCCTCACCATGGACTTACCAGTGTCTGTTCATGGGTTAAGAACATGCTCCTTAAACCAAAAAGTGCCTGTGCCCAAGTAAGCAAACGGCAAAAGTGGCACCCATACCTTCAACAAGGTAATGTGTACAATTCAAGCCTGCTCTCTGAGAAATTACATGCTCCCCTTGGGCCAGGGTCTTATGTGAATCTAGACATGGCCCCTCAGATACCACCCATCGCTCCCCTCTCAGCCAAGTCAAAGAGGGAATCGGGACCATTCCTCCTGAGACATGGTTCACCAATGGCAGCAGTCAAGGCAATACCCCCACCTGGCCCACTTCAGCAGTTCGCCTGGATTTCAATGTCATTTGGTTTGAAGAAGGCACTAAGCACAGCAGTCAGCGGGCTGAACTGGGGGCAGTATAGCTTGAGATCACTCATCAATCTACGCCCCTCTATACAGCCACAGACAAGTGGGCTGTGTGAAAAGGACTGACCATGTGGATGCCACAATGTCATCAGGAAAGCTGGACTATCTTGGGACGGCACCTGTGGGGAGCTGGCCTACAGAGGGACATCTGGGATGTGTGCACACAACCCAGTACTGCCATCAAGGTAAGGCATGTCTCTGCACATTCTCCAACTACACTGCCTGGGAATCACAAAGCAGACACCCTAGCCAAGGAGGAAGCTGTCCTCCTGGAAGAGTTACAGACTCCCTCGGACGTGGCAAAGTGGCTTCACTGAAAACCAGGACAGACACTGAGGCCCCAACCACCTGGGAGATAGCCAAGAGGTTACACCTCTCCATCAAATACACTGACTGGTAGGCAGTTGATAGGGACTGCCCCCACTGTAGCCTGTGGTGACGACCCCTGAGACATACTCCTGGTCACATTGGACGAGCACTAGCCCAGTGACCAGGTGGTAAGTGGACTATATCAGCCCCCTGCCCTTATCAGAAGGACACAAGTACACATTGACCTGTGTGGACACAGGTACCTGGCTGATACAAGCCTTTCCCAGTAAGAGAGCAAATCAGACAGCCACTATTAGGGGCTTGACCAAGTTGGAAAGTATGTACTGGATCCCCATTCATACAGACAGCAACCAAGGGACCCATATCACTGGTCGTGATGTAAAAGAATGGGCTGAAGCCCAGGAGATTTTATGGACCTTCCATCTGCCATATAACCCAACAGCCACAGGGCTGGTAGAAAGAATGAACAGGTTACTGAGACATTGAAGAAGCTTTCTCCAGACAGGTCTTTAAGAGGATGTTCTCCACCACTACTAGAAGCCATCTGGCTGTTAAACACTGAACCCACAGCAGGCCACATGTCTGCTTATGAGAGACTGACTGTGCCTGCTCTGCCAACTAGGGCCTTAAAGGTACAAGTGTTAGAAGGAGCACTGAGACCCATCTGATGGGATGTGGGTCTTATCCTAAGAGTGCCACAGAACCTCCTACCTGGGGAGACTATCTTAGATTGGAGACAAATGGTATACCCCTCCCAGGTGGCTTGGCATCCATATACCTTGGGGGTAAGGGCCAGGCCCTGGCATAGTATTTCCTCAATCTTTCTAAGTGAAGGCCCAGCCATAACCAAGGTGACCACCCCCATAGAAATTAAATGGGGGACTGAAGTAGGGCTTCTTTTATGAGCCCCTACTGAAGCCCCCACATATAATATCTCCCTGCCCAGTTCCAATGTAAAGGCACAAAATGTCTGTTATTGTCCTATTGGAAAAGTGTCAAAGCCCAGGGTGATCCTGGCACATGGAAACCAAACTGCTACAGTGTTGTTTCTGAATGAAGATTTGTCTTTCTTGGTACCTTTAAAACACTTATCGTCCTTAGCCTTTTCCTTCTAAGATTAGTGCTACCTACCTTCACTAATGCATTCTTGTCCTGGGCTACCACCTATGTTGACATCCACAACCACTCTGACTTCTGGGTATGCAGATTGCTGCCAATGTCTAGCTCTGAAGTAATGCCAGGGGTATTCTGTCTTTCAACCTTACATCACGGGGACAATGGGTGGGGACAGCATGTAAACTCCTGATGTCTAGCTCTAGGGTATTCTCGGAAGAATGATGGATAAGATCATGCAGGCCTTATAGATGTCAGGGGTGGAGCGTGGAGCTGAACCATACTGGCTTCATCTTGTCAGCTCTATCTTAGGCCTGCAGTCCTTTCCAGGTGACTGAGCTTTAGCCTAGCTCACAAAGGAATGCGCCCAAGCCAGATGAGTTCCCTATCAACTTTTACCCTTGCCTTCATCTAAAATGAAAGCTGGAAGAGGGCCTTTTGCTGAGGTAGATGGTTAATGGTCATGAGACCCAGAAGTGGGGTGGGTGCCCCTGGTTCCAGTCTGTGTGGATGTGCTTCTCACTTGGTAGTCAGATTCCGTTTTTAACTTTGGTACCTTTAAGTCCCCCATACCCCTTTTGGCAGTACAAAGCACAGCTGTGAATGCCTCTGGATCTTCTGTTTGCCTGATCTTTCCTACCTGTATGTAAGTTACCCACAGTAAACTTTATAATTGCACTTTATGGAGTTGTCCGCTTCATTTTTCAGTCTCAAAGTTCTTTCTCCGTTCGCAGGATATTATTCAATATCTCTGCCTCCCAAGAGAAAGAAATGAACTGAATGCATATAGTTTGATGAAATAGTGGGTGATTTTTATTTTGTGCTTATATCTATTTGTAATTACTGATTGCTTAATTAATGTGACAAGCAGTGTTTTAACTCATGTAAATGTATTAGCTTATGTAACCCTCAAAACAAAATAAGAGGTAGGGGCTACTGTTATACCCACTCTACAAATGAAGAAATTGAGGAACAGAGAGATTAAGTAACTTTCCAAGTTTTCATAGCTAGCAAGTGTTAGAACTGGTCTACTTCCACACCCATGCTCCTCAAGGCTAAGCAAACTGGCTCAAATAAGCAAGCTAACAGGCTAACAAACGAATAAAACCCCTTTGAGATGGATTGTTTTTCTTCTCTGCCTTGAGTAAAATCAAATAGGGAATTCAGGCTTCTGACTATTATGCCACAAACAGCATACCTAAAAGAGCACAGCTTTAGCATCCTCTCCTATGGGGCCCTGCTTTGTGAATTGCTTCTAGACTCACATTCTCCACATTACAAGGCTGTTTTAAACACCCCAAATGCTAAAAAAAAAAATGCAGGGCATACCAAACTATTGATAGAACAACAACATGAGTAAAGCTTTTCTCTGCTAAGACATACCTGGGCAACTCCGCCATTGAGACTTCAAAAGCACTGTCCAAACATGCCCCTAGGACAAATTTCTCTGAAACTCTGGGGTTAAGACAAACCCAGAAAGCACTATTGGGTGAATACAATTCTGAACCACAGGACCTCAGGAACTGCAGAGCCAGAGAATAGGCTGTTATGTCCATGCCTGTCACATGCCTCATTAACAGGATAACAGGTATTCTAATTTCCCTAGCTTATAGTAACTTTATAATTCATCAGTATCACTTGAAAACCTATTTACAGGCTAATGTCAAACATTTTGTCTGACAAAAGAAGGGTAAAGTGTGTCTAAGAGATAAACCAATGTGGACTGGAGTGGAGCCACCAATCGCGTTTGAACACTTTGATTCTCTTTCACCATAGATATTCGGAACAGCATCAGTATCTGTTTCAAACTGGATCACTTCCCACTGGACCAATCAGATTCTGTCTCTTGGAACTGAATTTGCTTTCCCCAGTGCTCAATTAATCACTAAATGAGTTGGAACTGTAACACATAAATTTGCAAAGTACATCCCACTAGTGGATAGAAAAATGAAAAAAATCTTCAAAGTAAAAGAAGAATAAAGATGTGGAAAGGACTACATGAAAAGAAGAGAAGAAAAAGTGTTTTGCAGGCTGCCAAAACCTTTCCTGGATTATAAAAAATCACACAACCCCACTTATGATAGTAAAAAAGTAAAACCAGAGACCGAGCCGAACTTGACACTACCATTTCTAATAGTGACAACCTGACAGCAGCAGTAATTTTCCTTTGTACATGCTTTATCTTTTACAACAGGCCTATAAACAGTGATGTGCAAGTATGTTTAAGAACAGATTTCCCAAAACAACTGAATGTATGTGTGTGTTGTATGTACATAATTTATTATAAATTTTACTGATATAAAGTATGTGTAGCTGAGCAATTTACAAACAAAAAAATATACACAAATAATACTTTTATTGTAAATTCTATAGAGCCAATTGATTCCCACAGAATGTCTTAAGCATAGACAACAACAGGGATAGGGAGGGTGGGAGGGAGGGAGACAAAGAGGGAAGAGATATGGGAACATATATATATGTATAACTGACTCACTCTGTTATAAAGCAGAAACTAACACACCATTGTAAAGCAATTATACCCCAATAAAGATGTAAAAAAAAAAAAAAAAAAAAGTATTAAAAAATTATACATCATGACCAAGTGGGATTTATTCCACATATGCAAGGATGGTTCAACATTTGAAAATCATTGACTATATTTCACCATATCAGGAAGCTAAAGAACAAAAATCTTAAAAGATCCTATCAACTGAGGCAGAAAACGCATTTGACACAAATACGTCCAATTGATTTTTGACAAAGGTGAAAGAGCCATTCGATGGAAGAAAATAACCTTTCAACAAATGATGCTGAAAAAACTGGACATCCATAGACCCCCCCGCCCAAAAAAAAGAATCTCAATCTAAAACACACACCTCATACAAAAATTAACTCAGAAGAGATCACAACCTGAAATATAAAATGTAAAACTTTTAGAAAAAAATTAGGAGAAAATCTTTGGGACCTAGGGTTAGGCAAAGAGTTCTTAAGCTTGACACTAAAAGCACAATTCATTAAAGAAAAAATTGATAAATCAGACCTCATCAATTAAAAGTTTTGTTTGGTGAAATACTCTTTAAAAGATGAAAAGACAAATTACAGAGTTAGAAAAAATGTTTGTAAACCACATATCTGACAAAGGGCAGGTATCTAGAATACATAAAACTCTCAAAAAACAAATTCAAGTAGAAAACGGACAAAAGATATGAAAAGACACTTCACAAATGAAAACATGCAGATGGTAGATTAACACATGAAAAGATGTTCAACATCATGAGTCATCAGGGGAATGCAAATTAAAACCACAGTCAGATACCACTTCATATCTATTAGAAGGGCTAAAGTAAAAAATAGTGACAACACCAAATCCTGGCAACAATGTGGACAAGGTGGATCTCTCATACATTGCTGCTGGTCAGGTAAAATGGTACAGCCACTCTGGAGAAGATTTACAGCAGTTTCCTAAAAAAATAAACTTGCAACTACCATATCACCCAGCAACTGTACACCTGGGCATTTACCCCAGAGAAATGAGACTTAGGTTCACCAAAAACCTGTACATAAATGTTCATAGCAGCTTTATTCATAATAGTCCCCAACTGGAAACAACCTAGATGTCCATCAATGGGTGAATGGTTAAACAAATGATGGCCCATCTATAATACCATGGAATATTACTCAGAAATAAAAAAGAACAAACTATTGATGCACATGACAACTTTATCTCAAGGAAGTATGCTTAGTGGGAAAAACAGTCCCCAAAGGTCACACGCTGTATGATTCCATTTGTATGACATTTCTTTAAATGTCAAGGTTATAGAAATGGAGAACAGAGCAATTGTTGCCCAGGTTCAGGCAAAAGAGAAGAGGGTAGCGAGTGTGGATATAAAAGGGCAACAGGAGGGATCCTTGTTGTGATGGAACTGTTCTATATCTTGACTGTATCAATGTCAGTACCCTGAATGTGATATTGTACTATAGTATCGCAAGATATTATTATTGGGGAAAACTAGGTTAAGTATACACAGAATTTTTTGTATTATTTCTTAGAAGTAAATGTGAATCTACAGTTAACTCAAAATAAAAAGTTTAATTAGACGCAGATGTACAGAACGGACTTGAGGACACAGTGGGGGAAGGGTAAGCTGGGACAAAGTGAGAGGCTGGCATGGACGTATATATACTACCAAATGTAAAATAAATAGCTAGTGGGAAGCAGCTGCATAGCACAGGGAGATCACCTCAGTGCTTTGTGACCACCTAGAGTGGTGGGATAGGGAGGCTCGGAGGGAGGCTCAAGAGGGAGGGGATATGGGGATATATGTATATATATAGCTGATTCACTTTGTTGTACAGCAGAAACTAACACAACACAGCAAAGCAATTATACTCCAATAAAGTTGTAAAAAAAAAACCCCAACTACTTAGAGATGAACATGGCATAAATTGTAAGAATACAGGTTCTAGAGCTTGACAACCTGAATTTTAATCCTGGCTCAACCATTACCAAGTGTGTGACCAGAGGTGAATTATAAAATCTTTATGTGCTCCAGTTTACTCACCTATAAAATGAGAACAAAAATAGTACCTACCTCATAAGGTTATTGTGAGGATTAAATGGTATGATGCTGTAAAGCACTGTCATATTTCTAAACATATAGTAATTGCACAATAAATGTTATCTATTATTAGCAATAGTAATAATTGTATTATAATGGTATTCAGAAGACAATGATATCCTTTTCGTTGTTCAACTTCCTAAGCAACAGAAATCCTTTCCCTAACTGCTCCTCGACTCTGAGTCATTTACCTAACTTTCAAACACTATTCTAAAGATGTAGAAGCAAACTATGCCTTCTATATGACAAAGAAAATGAGACTCACACGAATTTTCAAATAGGCTTACCTAATGGTCAAAGTAAAAGGTTTAGAAATCATGCCAAATGGAACAGTGTTATTCATGCCAGTTGATGTCAGTGGTTTTAGATTCATGGTAAAGCTACTGGTGGTGCTGGTGCTGGTGCTGGTGGTGGTGACCGTGGTAGTGGTGATGGTTGACGTTGTAGCTGGAAAATAAAGTGTATAATGTTAGTAATAAGTAAGAAAATTTTAAATTCAGTCCTTGATTATTCAGGACGAAAAACTGTAGAAGTATTTTTTTTATTGTGAATTTGAACTCCAAGTTGTATGATTTTAACTCAATGTTGCTATAATAGATGGCAGGCCAGGTATTTGGATTAAGCTTCCTGCTAACAACTTAAAATCCTGGATAAATGTATAGAAAAATACATTTTATAACCTAACCAGACCTATAACCATTAAAGAAATTGAATCAATCCTCAAAACTCTTCCCATAAAGAAAACTCCAGACCCAGATGACCTCACCGGTGAGTTCTGCTAAACTTGCAAAGAAAGAATAATTGCAATCTTACACAAAATCTCTGTACATCTATAACTTTGCATACTTATGTGAATATATCTGTGTAATTAATTTCTAGAAATGAAATTGCTAGATCAAAGGGTCAGCATGCTCTAAATTGTAATATTACTTTCCAATTCCCCTACCAAAAAGACTTTGACAATTTACAGTCCTATCAATAGGGGAGACTGCCTGTTTCTCTACACCATAGCCCATAGTAGGCATACATCTTAGCCAGTATTATAGTTAAAAGCCTCTCAAAGTTTTGTCTACAGCCCAGACCTCTCTTCTATGTGTCTTTTCTATTACACCCTTACTAAAATGTCCTGTCTTCTGTACATGAAATTCTCAGTACACATCATGGCCGAGCTCAGATTCTTCCTTCACCATGTTTACTGTCCACTTCTCTTCTACTCATGGTTATCTCTTGGTTTTCTGAACTTCTATAGCACTTTTGGTTCTTCCTTACACAGTGAGCACTTAACAAACAATGCACAGAAAATTGTGGCTGGTGGAGACTGGAAGTGTTTTCTTCTTTTTGGTTCTCTGTATTTTCAAATGTTCTTATAATTAATAAATGCTGCTTCTGTAACAAGAAATTTGTTATAAAAATATATTATAACATGTATACAATTATTTGTTTGTTTTACATTAGCCTTGTTTTCCCAATTAGCAATACTTTCAGGTTAACTGCCACCCTAGATAAATACATATATCATGGTGACTGCCAACATGCACTGCCTATTCTTAGGGAAACTGGCCTACTCTGGTCCTGCTGAGGGATCAGGCTCAGACACCCATTCTTTATTTCAGTAACTCTGTCCTTTGATCCTAGTTCACAGTTGACAAGGGTGGGCATCTGAAGTATAGGAAGCCATCCCATATGCCACTGGCAGCCTATAAGAGGGTCTGGCACAAAAAGCTCTAGCCAAACAGGGATAAGGTAGGTCAGAATCTCATTTTCGAAAATTTAGAACTGTGGAAAGAATCAGACAGTAGGTAAAAATATGGAAATATTTCCAGAAATATGGAAAGAATCAGACTCTAAGCAGAAATTTGGAAATATTTCCAAGCATGTAGAAAGAATCAGACAACAGGCAAAGGGAGCTGAAAGGACTGACAGAGGAAAAACATAAAGTAGAATTAAAGAGTCATGACCAAGTCAAAATTAAGAATATAAAGCAGAAAAAGAGGTAAAGAAACCAAAAGGAAGTTAAAAAAAGAAAAAAAACAGACAAAAGGAAAATAGCTGAATTATGTTTATGCAATATTATATCCAGGAGGTCCCTAAAGCTGACTTTAGAACAACTTCTAAATTCCACTTCCCTTGATATTCATTGTCATGATAATACCTGTATTAGATTTCCATAAGATTTCATTTCCCTTTTGGCCACAAGGATCCTTACAATAATTCCCCCATTCTTTTGGTTAGCTTTTGTGAAAGTGGAATGAGCACCGCAAGAGAAGACCATGCCCAGTCACAAAGGATCCCCGGGGCCACTATCACTCAGGACACTGGAGAGGTTTAAGATTGGATCCCACGTTCCATTCTTTACAGCCATGTGGTCACCACGCTCTTCATCTGAGAATAAAAAGTCTTATCTGAAAAGAGTTCCCCCCCCAGAAATGCTGAAAATTAATGACATTATCAAGACCCCCCCTTTATTGATTAATTCATTCTAACATTGTCTAACTACTATATGCAAGGCAAAAAAACCCAGAAAAACAATTAAGAAAAAAACAAGTCCTTGTTGTAAAGGAGCTTATCTTCGCCCAAAGAAGATTTTTTTTTTTTAAGTCAGAATTTCCTGACATGGACAGATGTCCAAAGATAATGTATACTTAAGAGAAAACAGCAAATTCTATGATTATGTCTGCGTGTATCCCATTTTTGTAAAACAAATAAATTTAATGTATGTTTGTAAGCATTTGGAAAAAAGCCTGTTAAGACAAGCACCAAACTGTTTTCTCTAGAGGGTGTGATATATGTATATATGCATGTGTGTATGGTTTTTATAACTTTTAAAAAAGCAACTACCATCACTACCACTAAAGAAAGAGGTTAACAGACAAATGAACAGCTCTCCAAAGATGCTGTGCAATACCTTCAGGAAATTAATACCTGTCAGTCTAAACACAAAGGAATCTTGAGTCATAAAAAAATGGTATGATTATTTTAAACTGTTTATATAGTACTTATCTTTGTTCCTTATTTTCATGGTATTTTTAAAAGGTATAAATTAGCTCTGGCATAGTAGACAATAGTCAAATAACAATAATATTTCAATTAATACCAAAAGAAGCAATGGTTTTGAGAACGAAGGTTCTATCACAGTCTGATTTTGCAAGTTACAACTTTGGTCTAAACTAAATACAGTCAACTCTATGTTATCTGTGTACTAAAAGGGAAGCGCTGTTCTACAGATAATAGAAAATAATTGCATACCAAATTTGGATTTACATTTAAATAAATCTCATTCTGATGATCTTAAAAATCATTACGTAAAATAGTGAGACCATCCTTTAAAAGATCCTACTATCCAATTTTCGTATCCTGTCTCTGATCAACAACTATGTATCTTACTCCATGCTAGGAATGGACATCATTACTTTCATAGACTAATGCAAAAGATGAGATTTATAACAAGCAAGCTTCTCTTAAAACTTGCTGATTATACCTAGGGCAGAGAATAATCTCAAATGGCTATAAATTTACAAATACAGATACCCGAAAGCTGTCCTACAGGGCTAATTTGTGAGATGAAGAATCTGAGCAAGTAAATATACTTGGGGGGAAGGAAAGGTGAGTAGGGGAAAAAATCAACAGTGGGTTGGGGGTATTGAGTTGAGACATATCTGATGGGGAGGTGGGTAAGTACATAAGGCAGTGGTGGATGGAATGGGCTAGTAGCAAAGGTACCAGTTTGCAGGAAGGAATCTTAAGACTCAGATAGGTAGGGGGTGAGTTATGGCAGAGTCACCAAAAAGCCTGCAAATTCATATTTCAGTGACTCCGCCCATGACTGAAAGAATCAATTTTTTGTTCAGCATTTTATAAGGGAAACTATGTGTTATATTTCTTGCAAATATGGTTACTTATAAAATTCTCAAGCCATGCCCTTCATAATGCTCATAGGTTGGCCAGTTAGCCGAGTACACAGTAGAAATTCAGTTAAGTGTTGGTCATGCAAAAGATGGTTTACATCTCTGTTTAGGAATAATTATTTTAAACTTAACAGGGACTGACTTTTAGTTTATGACAGGTTTGAATAAAGATTCATTTCAGCCCTAAGTAAACTTTTAAAAGTCATAACAAACAAGACTTCCCTAAAGTGGAGTCTGACTTAAATGGTAGGTTTAAGTAGTAACTGACCTCTAACCACCCAGCTCACAACAGCTAAAAGGCAATGGATAACCA
Source organism: Lipotes vexillifer (assembly GCF_000442215.2). Lineage (NCBI taxonomy): Eukaryota > Metazoa > Chordata > Mammalia > Artiodactyla > Lipotidae > Lipotes > Lipotes vexillifer. Next base: position 357,115 of record NW_006784330.1, read on the forward strand.
AGTTTTCTTTAATTTACAACCTAACTAGTGCCTAACTGGCAGAAACAAATTTAGGATAGGTCCACAGAAACTCCTGTAATCAGCTTAAGGAGAGGATCAACTTTAATACAGGTCAAACCTTAAATTAACTTTTAGAGAATAAAACTCTATGAATCCCAATGTACTGGGTCACTTTAAATAGTATGATCAATAATAAGAATTTTTAAGTTTCAGAGTTGACAAGAGTTTGATAGCAGCTTTGATTATGGTCATCTCAAAGAAGTAATCTCATTGACATCAACTGTCTTATTCTACCCTTTGGCAATTGTCAATACTGATGGACCTTTTGGATATGCTGGTGAGATGATCAAAACCTTCTTAGTCCTAGAAGCTAAGGAATACAACCTACTTACTGCTTTTGTTATGCAGTACATCTCCAGTGAGCATTCAAACACATCCCAGTACTAAAAATCTTACTAGATGCAACAGCAGCTGCTCCACCTGCTCCAGGGAAATTTAATCCAAATCCCAATGCTGTACCACCAAGCATTCCAGCCAAAGTTGTAGGGGCACCAACTGCAGAGAAGAACATAATATTACCTATTACCCTTTTAATCAAAAACAGTGAATGAAGAATTTATATAGGGTCTTTTTCATCTGAGTCCTTTAGTAACTTTGGCTAAGCCTCAAAAAACTACAGTCAATCCATTTATATGAAAAGTCCAGAAAAGGCATAGATAGAGACAGAAAACAGATTAGTAGTTGTCTCGGGCTGAGAGATCTTACTGGGATGATAGAAATGTTCTAAAACTGGACTATGGTGAGAGTTACACAATTCGGTAAATTGATTAAAAATCACTGAACTATACACTTACGTTAATCTTATGGCATGTAGATTATATCCCATTAAAGTTGATTTTAAAAACACTGTGGTCAAGGTTTCTTTTCATTTTGTAGGCAAGGACATCAAAGACAGGAAAGAAAAAAGAAACCTGTCAAAAGTCAGAAGTCGGACTTACCCGGTGGCACAGTGGTTAAGAATCCGCCTGCCAATGCAGGGGACACAGGTTCAAGCCCTGGTTCGGGAAGATCCCACATGCCGTGGAGCGACTAGGCCCGTGCGCCACAACTACGGAGCCTGAGCTCTAGAGCCCGCGAGCCACAACTACTGAGCCCACACGCTGCAACTACTGAAGCCCACGCACCTAGAGCCCATGCTCCCCAACAAGAGAAACCACCGCAATGAGAAGCCCACGCATTGCAACAAAGAGTAGCCCCCGCTCGCCGCAACTAGAGAAAGCCTGCACGCAGCAACAAAGACCAAGTGCAGCCCAAAATAAATAAATAAATAAATAAATAAATTTTTTAAAAAGGTCAGAAGTCAAGTCTTTGATTGGAAATGGAATTCATTCAATAATTTTAACTCCCAACCTCAGACATGGTCATATTCACAAAATCTATTATACTTGAGAAGGATATTGCTTACATATATCAAAAGGTTTCCAGAATCTCAGTCATGTCTCAGGATTGGAACTGTATCTACTTGGAAGAAAATACAATTCAAGTAGCAACCTGCAATTTCAACTAATGTTCCACCTACGCCAACTGCACAAGGCAATGGGGATGGCGGCCGCCATTTTTCATGCTCAACTAGGCATCAGCAATTCCTGGCAAGTTTTATTCCCAGAAATGGTGACAGGCTTGCTATAACAGGGCTTTGGGAGGGCCATATTACTGCTAGGATTACAATAACAAACTCTAATGATGAACATCATGGCACTGTGAAGATGCCGCAAAAGCACAAGCAGCTTATATGGACCTGTAAGAAAGAATTGCCTAAGATATATACAGAAGTCAATATTCTCACCATTTGTTATTACTCTACTAATGGAAGAGGTGTAGCAAAGAAGTTGGGGTTACAAGATAATTAACGCCCCACTTCTCAGCTCAAAGCATCCAGATGTTCATCTTTAAGGGGAGAGAACTGGAACCATCACACAGTGTCATTAAAGCTGGTCCTTTTGTCATGTAACACTTCTGATAAGTAAAATATAAGGACTGCAAACCTGGTCTATATAGAAGAATAAAATACAGCAAGGCTTCAACATTTATTTCCCACTTTATCTTATTCACATGGACAATAAGACTTCTTCCCTTCAGACATACTTGGCAAAACTTCCACTCTTCCCATTCGCTTCAAAACATTACACTGTTAATGAATTATATGCTTAAAATCATCACTTTAAGCTGTAATAATCATGTTAATATAAAATTCATAGTGAAAGCCATGACAATCAGGTTTTTAGCAAAGCTACTATTGATATCAACAGTTACAAATGGGATCAAGCATAATGATAATTTATGAGACGTCAGAGATCCATAGCTTATACTGGAAAATTGAGTTAAGTGGCCTGATGCGAAATAATAGTATTTTCTTTGCAACCAGTAACTTACATGAGAGCCCAGTAGCAGCAGTGGAGGTAGAAACATTTGAAAATGAGGTAAACAGCATGGTGCTTGAACTAGTAGGGGCAGCAACAGTAGATGCTGGAACCAACCCTAAATTAAAGTAACAAGCAGAAAAATATGTCAATAAAAATAATTTTTAATAAGTAAAACACCATTATAACAAACTTCACTTATATGGAGAAATAACAACAAAGCAAGGAAAATCAAGTACCCTGATATTTAATAAATCTGACATAGTAAAATCCCGATTTAAAAAATAGTTCATCAGTACTGCTTAGTATAGCCAGCCTTCTAGCACCATCATAAGAAAGAAACTCTACTAAAAAATAAGCAACCTAACAGGGGGGTCCACTTCCAAATTTGTGACATAAGAAGTCCTAGGGACCCATTCCCCAGTGAAGTAACCATAACTGGTAAAAAATATTTTTTTAAAAAAATTGAAATCTCTGGAAATTGTCCTGAAGGTACAGCAAATAAAGAAACATTTATTCAAGAAAATCTGCTAAAATTCAGTAATACAGGTGAGAGTCTACAGCATATGAATCATAACCCACGCTCTTACCTCCATCCCCCAGCTCCCCTTGAGAGAAGCTACACTCCAGGCAGGAGTCGCCAAGAAGACTGGACTCCCTCTTCCCTCGGCTCCCAGCCAAGGAATACAGTATCTCATAAGGAGGGGAAGCAGCCAGCATTCCTCATCACCCCTGACACACAGTTAAAGGATTGAAATTCCTGGTGAGTACAGCCAAGAGCTGAGGGGCTCCTTTCCTCCAGCCAGCCCCCACTCATAGGCCAGAGGGTCTACACCCAGGCACAGTAGGCTTGCAATGCTGGAGCCCCATCAATCACCCTGACTGCCCTGCCCCAGCTTACCTGTAGGGCTGAGGTTGCATGCCGGAAGAGAGAAGCAAGAAGATCAGAAGCAACGGTCACTGCCCAGCACCCAAAGCACTGGTTCAAAGATTTTGCCCAGGGATAAAGGTAGCCCATAAGAACAGAAAGTTCCCAAGCTATGTCCAGAAGAACTGACTTTATTTGAAACAGAGTATGAGGAAGTTCAAGCCAAAGGACTCTCTCGAAAAAAAATGGAGATTTTGGTGGTAAGCAATTAAGAGGAAGTAAGTAGCTTCATGAGAGCAACATTTAGGCTGCAGGCCAGCCAGTTTAGCAGAGATAACCAGCGAAAGAGAAGGCTGAAAAGAGCCCTCCTGAGGATCAGAAAAATTAAGTACTGATACATGAATGAATCTTGAAAACATTTTGCTAAATGAAAGAAGCCAGACACAGAAGGCCACATATTGTATGATCCCATTTATATGAAATGTCCAGAAGAGGTAAATCCATAGACAGAAGGTATATTAGTGGTTACCAGGAGCTGGAAAGAGAAGGTAATGGGAGGTGACTGCTAATGGTTACAGGGTTTCTTTTTGCAGTGATGAGAATGTTCTTGAGTTACATAGTGGTAATAGTTGCACACTCTCTGAATATGTTTAAAAGAAACACTGAATTGTACAGTTTAAAAGCGTGACTTTTAAAATATATGAATTATACCTCAATTATGCTGTTATTTAAAAAATACATGATCATCTCAATAGAAGCAGAAAAAGCATCTGAGAAAATCCAACACTTTTTCATGATGAAAACACTCAACAAACTAGAAAGAGAAGGGAACTTCCTCAACATGATAAAGGGCATTTATGAAAAACTACAGCTAACGTCACGCTTAACAGTGAAAAACTGAATACTTTCCCACTGCCATCAAAAACAAAACATGGATATCTGCTCTTACCACTTCAATTCAACAACACACTGGAAGTTTTAGCCAGGACAATTAGGCAAGAAGACGAATAAAGGATACCAGATTGCAAAGTAAGAAGTAAAATTATCTCTATAAACAGATGACATGATCATGAATACGGAAAATTCTAAGGAACCCATAAAAAAATCTGGAGAAAAACAAATATCATATATTAACGCATATATGTGGAATCTGAAAAAATTGGTATAGACGACATTATTTACAAAGCAGAAATAGAGACACAGGCGTAGAGAAAACAAACGTATGGATACCAAGGGGGAAAGTGGGGGGTGGGATGAATTGGGAGATTGGGATTGACATATATACACTATTGATACTATGGATAAGATAGATAACAAATGAGAACCTACTGTATAGCACAGGGGACTCTACTCAATGCTCTATGGTGACCTGAATGGGAAAGAAATCCAAAAAAGAGGGGATGTATGTATAAGTATAGCTGATTCACTTTGCTGTACAGTATAAACTAACACAATATTGTAAAGCAACTATACTCCAATAAAAAAAATCTATTAGAACAATGAACAAGTTCTGCAAATTTGCAGGATACAAGATCAATATAAAAATAAATTTCAATTCTATATATTATCAATGAACAATCCAAAAATGAAATTAAGAATATAATTCCATTTGCGATTGTTCAAAATGAATAAAATAGTTAAGAACAAATCTAACAAAACAAGTGTAAGGCTTGTATCCAGAAAAATAAAAAACATTATTGAAAGAAATTAAAGGCATCCTAAATAAACAGAAAGCTCTCATGTTCATGGATCAGATAATTTTATATTGTTAAGATGGTATGGTAAGACAGAAAAATGGTCCCCAAAGATGGCCACATCCTAATGCCCAGAGTCTGTGAACATATTACCTTACTTGACAAAAGAGACTTTACAAATGAAGTGAAGGTTAAGTAACTTGGAAGAGGGAGATTATCCTGGATTATCCAGGTAAGCAAAATCTAAGGACATGAATCCTTAAAAGTAGAGATCCTTTCCAGGCTGTGGTCAGAAGGAGATGGTGACTACAAAGGAATAGTCAGGGGATTTCCCTGGCGGTCCAGTGGGTAAGACTGTGCAGGGGGCACAGGTTCGATCCCTGGTTGAGAAACAAAGATCCCGCATGCTGTGCAGTGCAGCCAAAAAAAAAAAAAAAAAGAATGGTCATAAAGTTGCAAAGTTGTTGATACAAAGGGCCATCTAACACTTGAAATCATACTCAATGTCATTAGTCATTAGGGAATATTGCAAATCAAAACCACGACGAGATACTACTTCATATCGACTAGGATGACAATAACCAAAAAGACATAATATCAAGTGTTAGCAAGGATATGGAGAAACTGTAAACCTCAGGCAATGCTGATGGGAATGTAAAATAGTGTAATCTCTTTGGAAAACTGTATGGCACTTCCTCAAAGTGTTCAACATAAAGTTACCATATGACCCAGTAATTCCACTCCTAGGTATATAAACAAAAGAAATGATAACATATATCCACACTAAAATATGTACATGAATGTTCACAGCAGCATTATTCATAACAGAAAAAGATGAAAGGAAACAACCCAAATGAATATCAACTGATGAATGGATGAATAAAATGTGGTATATTAATACAATGGAATTTTATTTGGCCATAAAAAATAAGCACTGATTCATGCTAAAACATGGATGAGCCTTGAAAACATGCTAAGTAAAAGAAGCTAATCATGAAATACCACATAGTGTATGATTCTATTTATATGAAATGTCCAGAACACAGCAATCTATAGAGACAGAAAGCAGATTCATGGTTGCCAGAACTGGGGTAAAAAGAGAATGGGCAGCGACTGTTAATGGGTATGACATTTCTTCAGTGGGTGATGAAAATGTTCTAAAATTGACTTCAGTAATGGCTGCACAACTCTGTGAATATCCTAAAAACCAATTAATTGTGCACTTTAAATGGGTAAATTATGTGGTATGTGAATTATACAATAATAAATCTGTGAGAAAAAATAATAAATAGAAGTCTGCAATAAAGTTTCAGAAAACAGATTACCTGGACTCTTCTTGAAAATTTAAAATAAAATCTATAAAAGAAATAAAGCTAGAGAAATTAAGTACATAAAGACACAAATAAGCTTAATTGGTTAACTGAAAACAAAGTTTATCTTTTCGTCCTCACTATAGATCATTGCACACGGCACATGATAGTAAGTACTCAATAAATATTTATGCTGAATCGAGCCAACCTTTTCCAATACATAGTTACTCCAATACATAATTACAGATATTCCTCTTCCTTTTCAAAAGGAAAAAGTGCTTAATAAGTAACTGCATTTGAATCTATTGATACCTGTATCCAACTGTTGAACAATTCATGACAATATATGATGTAAGACTCTACTATCCAAAACATCTAGGGCCACCGGGGGTTTGGGGACAGGGGGGAGATGCTAGGAAGGAACCAAGAACATTACCACATACCTCCAACTATTTAAAATATGTATCATGGAATATCCCTATGTTTCATTTAAGAGAAGCACCACATGTATACTTTTAAAGAAATAACCAGTTATAGCAAAGGTGTTTTAATACTTTTAATTCAATACCTACCAGTGAGGCTAAATTTTTATCATGCGCTTAATGGCTGCTTTAATTTCTTCATTCAAAATTGCCTATTCATGTCATCTGCCCATTTTCTCATTGGAGTATTGTCTTCTTATTACTGATTTTTAATAAAAGTATTATATACATATATTGAGGCTATTTAGTCAAATGTTGCAAATATTTCCTAATCCCAGTTTGTCATTTGCTTTTTTATTTTGTTTTTATTTTTTATGTAGTCAAATCTTTCCATTGTTTTCTCCTTTATGATTTATGTCTCCATGTCATGTTTCAAAATTCCCTCAAACATATAAAAGGTGTTCAACTTCACTTTTAGGAGAAAATCACAAATTATAACTACCTTGAGAACAATTTCACCTAACAGATGGGAAGAAATAAAAGAAACTGGTAACACACTCTGTTTAAGGACACCATGAAGAAATGGGCAGCCTCCGAGATTTCTAATGGGAGTGTAAACTGGTATAACCCCTATGCAAAATAAGTGGCCAATGTTTTAAAAATTACAAATGCATCTATCTTTTGAACCAGTAATACTTCTTTTAGAAATTTATCCACAAAGATATACTTATACACCTGCAAAATGACATGTAAAATAAGATCCATTGCACCACTGTTTATATTAGCAAAAGAGGAAACAACCCAAATGTCCACCAGCAAAGGGTTAGATAAATTATAGCACATCCAGACCATGGAATTCTATGATGCTATAAAAGATACTGAGGAAGCTCTCCATATACTGATTGATGTGAAAAGAGCTATAAAATGTTTAAAATAAGTGTATAAAGTTTTACGTTTAAAATGCAAGGTACCAAATAATGTGCAGAGTATACTCTCATTTATATTATTTTTTAAAAAGGCAGAGGGCTAAGAATATATATTTTTATTTGCTAGCAAATTCATGAAGAAACTCTGGAAGGATACATACAATTACAGTGGTTAGCTGAATAGAGGGGGTGGGGAAGGGGTAAGGGAGTAATACAGGGTAGATGCGGGCAGTATACTTATTTATACTATTTTTATAGTCTTAATTTTAAATCATTTGACAGACTATATGATATATTTTAAATTATACTTAAATTAATGGTCCTCTCCCTAACCCAAGAAATATTATTTACACATTTTCATATTCACCTGTGCTTTTTAAATATTTATGGTTTCATTTTCTACCTTTAATTCACCTAGTATTTCTTTCAGTTAATCTTTTTAAGCAAAACATAACCCCCTTCCCCCAAATCACCTGGCTAGCCAGCTATTGCAATTCATTTGTTCACTACTCCATCCTCTCTCCCCAGATTGGAAATGTCATCTTCCTAAACCCAGGTTTGTTTCTGTACTTTAAAATTTTTCACTGATTTTTCTTTCTACCCCTGTTCCACAAGAGAGTTCCAATTATTGAAGCACTAGAATTCATTTATTTTTTATACTAAATATTTTAAACTTATAGTCAGAGAATAAATTTACAATATATTTTCATATATTTTTCTACAAGTACACTATCATTACTTTTCTTAAAAAACAAGACATGACTAGTCTCATGCATTTATCCCCTTCATTTAAACTCTAGAACCTTGTCAAGTCCCTCCTTCCTTTCCTTCCCTCAAAGATTCCCATTGTGGTTTTATAAGAATTATGTTCAATGTGTTGATTAATTTAGAACTAAATGACATTCCTGTACTATCGAGTGTGTGTATTCTTCATTTATTCATGTCTTCTTTTATATTCCTCAGTAAAACTTTATGGTTATCTTCATATAGGTCATGCACATTTTTAAAGTTCATTCTTAGGCATTTCATACCTTTGGTTGAAATTGTAAATGGGAACTTCCTCCATTATATTTCCCAATTACTATTGTTTAAACATGGGAAAGTGACTGTTTTTAGCATTATTTATTTTGTAACTGACTGTATTATTGAAATCTCTTCACTAGCGCTAATTAAATTTACACTCGAGTTATGCCCATATTTTAAAGTCTTGATCATCTGTCTCAGATACTGGCATAATTTCAGGGGCCTGACCTTAAATCACATACCCAGAGGTAACTAAGGAAACAAATGCCATTTAATATGATGTGCTTTTAAGCTAAAGGAGCCTTACTCTTAAATAAGGAAGGGTTTAAAAGACAAAGTCTCATTTTCCTAATTATAGGGCTAGAACAGGGTTTTTCAACATGGCACTACTGACAGCTTGGGCCGATAATTCTTTGTTGTGGAGGACTGTCCCATGCTGGGATTTAAGACATGCATATTTGGTCTTTGTACCCTTTCTTGGACAAAGACCCTAAAACCCTTGTAATTTCCTAAGTGAGGAGAGAGATAGAAGCATCTTTTGTTATAATATTTGGGTTTTGTCCCCAGTTTCAGAAATAGCTCCAAGAGCAATAAAGGTGAAAGGAGCCTCTGCAAGTCCCTTTCAACCACACCTGATTTATGTCTATGAGGTGAACTTTAGAAAGCCCCTAAGGCTGAGAGGCTGGTTACCAGAGGAACCAACCAAGTGATTAGAGGGTTGGGGCTTTTAGCCTAACCCTCTGACGTCTCAGGAGAGGAGAGGAGCTGGAGATTGAGTTCAATCACCAGAGGCCAAAGATTTCATCAATCATGCCTACATAATGGAACCTCCATCAAAACCCTAAATGAAGGGCTTTGGAGAGCTTCTGGGTTGGTGAACACACGGAGGTGCTAGGAGGGTGACGTGCCTGGAGAGGACATGGAAGATCTGGGCTGCTCCCCCATACTTTGCCTTATGCATCTCTTCTATTTGGCTGTTCCTAAATTGTATCATTTATAGTGAACCAGAAATTTTAGGTCAAGTGTTTCCCAGAGTTCTGTGAGCTGTTCTAGCAAATTATCCAGCTCGAAGAGGGAGGGGTCACAGGCACCTCCAGTTTGTAGCCAGTTGGTCAGAAGTACAGGTGACAACCTGGGACTTGCAATTGATATCTGAAGTGGGGGACAGTCTTGAGGAACTGAGCCCTTACCCTGTGGGGTCTGTGCTACCTCCAGGTGGTGAGCATCATAGCTGAATTGTAGGACACCCATTTGGTGTCTGGAGAGTTGGAGAGTTGGTTGGTGTGGGAAGAACCCCATATATTTGGTGTCAAAATGTTGTGTGCTGAGGACAACAAAATTTTCCTTTATGTGCACTTCAACATATTTAGCAGCATCCCTGGGCTCTACCCACTAGATGCCAGTAACACTCACCCAGTCTGGACAACCAAAAATGTCTCCAGATACTGCCAAATATCCTCTGGGAGAAGGGGCAAAAATCGCCTCCAGTTGAGAACCACTGGACAAGAGGAAGGGTTCAATATCATAATTTTTTTCCATCTAGTGCTATAAGGCTAACAAAATCAGCCTTAATTCCTTCATGTTTAAGAACAGAGGAAAATGTCAACTAGCTTAATGAATTGTTAGCCATAGAAAATAGGCATTTTTTTTTAACAGAATGGGGGAAGGTGGCCATACACTACAAGATAGTGGGGCTTGCTACAATAACGAAATGGTGATACTAGAGGAAGAAAGGACAGATCAATAGAACAAAATAGGAAGTCCAGAAGCAGAACCAAGCATATATAATAATTTGGTGTATGAGGAAGGCAGCATCTCAAATCAATAGGGAAAAAATGGCCATTTAATGAAATACTATGGTTTAATTCACTAATCATTTAGAAAAAAGATTCCTAAAAATATAATGAAATTCTAAAAATGTTCAAGTAATCAATAGGAAGGCAGGAAATTCCTAAAAATATAAACCATAAAAGAACAAAAAGAATTAAGAATCCTAAGGTGAAAAAGGTCAAAAAAATAAGTCCAGAGAGAGAAACTCAGAAGAATGAGAGATTTGACAATATAAAAATTTACATCTTAAGGATTTCCATTTCCAGGAAAATGTACTTTCCCTATTCCTCCCACTACGTACGGCTAAAACCCCTGGACATTATATATAAAATAAACAAGAAAACCCTGAAAGGTGGCGAGAAGGCAAATCAGCTAGGGATCTTGAGACCCAAGGAACATTATGGTAATGAATTCCATAGGTTTTCTTTCTGCCTCGTATTTCCAAGGCTTGGAGTTGAATAGGTTGGCCAGCCAGAAATGACAATGGGTATAGAAAAACAAAACCAAACCCAACAAAAACCTGCTCTCTAGACAGAAGACAAGAATGGGGCAGACCAACAAGACAGAAAACTTTTAGACAATAACCAAACATCACAGAAAAAGGTGTGGTCCCACTCCCTACCTATTCCAGAGAACAGCAAGTGAGGAACTTAAACTTCCACCATTGTGAGGCTATAACGAGGTGTCCCAGTACCCCAGCCAGGATGGTATCAGAGAAGATCAAGTAGGGAGTCAGGATGTTATCTCTGCCAGCAGTTAATGAACCATGTCCTCACAGTGTCAGTGGAAACCACATCAGGAGCAGGAACTCCTGCCCAGCAGTAACTAGGAGACCCTTGCCTTGGGTAGCAATGGAGACTGACTGGGGAAAATGAAGTTCTACTCCCACCTTAGAGTAACACAGCGAAACCCTTCTGTCTCATGCCAGAGCAATGTCAAATAAAGCCAGCTAAAGCAAAAGTCTTGAATCTGATTCAGAGTCTCATAACATAATAAGAAAATGTCCAGGTTTCAATTAAAAATCACTCTTCCTACCAAGAACCAGAAAGATCTCAAATGGAATTTAAAAAGACAATACCAAGATGACAGAAATGTTAGAATTATTTGACAAATATTTCAAAGCATCCATGATAAAAGTGCATCAAAAAGAAATTATGAACACACTTGAAACACAAGAAAAAATACCCTTAGCAAAAAAAAGAACAAGAAAAGAAATGAAAATCTCTACAAAGAAACAGAAGATATAAAGAAGAGCCAAGTGGAAATTTGAGATAACCAGATAACCAATAACCAAAATGCAAAGCTGAAGCCAAGCAAAAGGACTCAGCAGCAGAACAGAGGGGATAGAGACAAGAATCAATGAACTTGATGACAGAATGATAGGAATCTGCACCAAGACACTTAATAATTAAATTTCTGAAAACTAAAGACAAAGAAGAAATATTGAAAACAGCAAGAGAAAAATGTCATCTGACCTACGGAGGAAAAATTATTTGAATGACAAATAGTTACACAAATTGGCATCCATACCATGGAATACTATGCAGCAATAAAACAAACAACTGACACACACAACAATCTGGATGATCTAAAGGGAAGTATACTGAGTGATAAAAGCCATTCCCAAAAGATTACATACTGTATGATTCCATCCATATAACGTTTTTGAAATGTCAAAATTATAGTAATGGAGAGCACATTAATAGTTGCCAGGGTTAAATAGAGTGTGGGAGCAGAAGAGAAGTAGGTGTTGCTATGAAAGGGCAAAATGAGGAATCCTAGTGGTGAGAGAACTATTCTATATTTTGACTACCAATATCAACATCTTGGTTGCAATATTGTACTATAGTTTTGCAAGATGTTATCACAAGGAGAAAATGGCCAAAGGGTATGTGGGATCTCCTTATTTTTTTCTTACAACTGCATGAGAATCTACAATTAGGTCAAAATAAAAAGCTTAATTTAAAAATTTTAGATCTTTTAATATCTATAAAACTAAGTAAAATAAAACCGAAACAAACTGGGGAAAATACTTCTTTTTTGGGGGGAGGGGAATTACATCTTTATTTTCACTAACATCTAGCAGAACCTGAGCACTTTCCTTAGTTATAAAGGTAGGCAACAAACCACGTAGGTTAGTAGTACCTGTGACTTTGTCATCAACAGAAATCATAGGTACAAAAATACTTCTTATACAAATATCAAAGGGTTAGGCTATTGCAACTGCATATAAACGAGAAAAAGATAAGCACCATATTAGAAAACTGAGCAGGGAATTCCCCGGTGGTCCAATGGTTAGGGCTCCACACTCCCACTGCCAAAGGCGTGGGTTCGAGGGCCTGGGTTCGATCCTCAGTTGGGGGAATTAAGATCCCGCAAGCCGCACAGTGCGGCCCCCCCCAAAAAAGAAAAAAAGACAGAAAACTGAGCAGAAGGTACAAAAAGGGAATTCATTCAATTTCCCTCTCTCTCACACACACACACACAAACACACGAAAAAAACAAAAATACAATTAATTGATCATTTGAAGAGAAGTCAGCCTTACTACTAATAAAGGAAAATGTAAATGAACATGATGCTATGATACTATTTTCAGTGTTAAACTACCAAAGCTTAAAAAACAAACAAACAAACAAAAGGGATAATATCCAACATATTTAACACCGTGGGGAAATGTATACTTTCATAAAAACGACAAAGATAGCTAACATTTATTGAATACCTATTATATACATGTCAGACAAGGTTCTAAGCACTTTACTTATTTATATTCACTTACCTACCTAATCCTCACAACAACCCTACAAGGTAAAACGCTGAGCACTTATTGATGAGCAAACCAAGCAGAGAGGTTAGAGTAACTTGTCCAAGGTCAGAGAACTAGTAAATAACAGAGCCAAAGTTCAAACACTTATTTCCTGGTTTTTTTTTTATTGATAACAGATATGTATTATTTGTAATATCAAAAATTCATTTGTACACAATTAAAATAATGCCCCCCAAGGTAGTGACCAAATATTCTAGCATCATAATGATTTTAATGCTCCACTTCATCTCTTTGTGTCCTACAGTGCCATACCAACCAATCAAAATTGGTTACATTATCACTACTAAATACAAATTATAAATAAGTTGTTTATTATCTATAATTTTAAAAATATTTTACCTTTTTGGTTGTTTCCAAAAGCTCTGAAACCATTACTATGAATATGTAATTCAATAAAATATACCATAAAGTAAAATGTATACAATATCTCACTCAGTGTATTTCTCAAGCTCTAAAATATCTGAGGCATCTACAGTAAAACCAAGCTTATGTAGCTTATAAACCAGTACTTTTCATTAACTGCATTTTGGTTTAGAAAGATCCTAAATGTCTTCTCATTAATGTTCAGTATAGGTTAAATGCATTTTACTGAATCCGACTTATTTAGAAACTGGTGACCCATGCATGCAAAATGTCTCTACTAGCCAAAATATTTTACCATGCCCCAACTATGCCATATAACTCACTTATTATTACATTATTAATATTCTCTAAAATTTTATACTACTCCAAAAATATTCTTTCCTGTTTTATTGTACCTCCTGATAAATTTCATTTCAGAAGTTTTATTTTAAAAAAGGAAAACAGAACATATCAACAGATTGTGAAAAAAAAAATACTTGGTAAACACAAGCATTAAACAGTTGAAAAAAACATTTCAGTGTAACTCTATTATTACTAGTGGCCAATTTGTCTAGACTATTCATTCTCAGAAGGTTGTAACCTTTCCCCCAAACAAATATTCCTTGGTTCTAAACCTAAAAATGCAAAACCAGAAGGAGCAGTTTAGATTTAATTTCTATCGCATTCATCAATAACACTAACCTCCAACAAGAGAAGTCAGTCATATTCGGATGAATCAATCAAATAAGAATCTCAAAATCAGTCTTGAATACTGTACTTCTCCATTAGAGAGCAGAGTTCAAACCTTACCAGTGGACTGTACAGCACGGTTGAAAGGAGTAACTGATTGTGTAGCAATCATTCCACTAGACGTCCGAGTAGCAGGAGTGAGGGGTAATTCTGCAAACGCTGTTGGTTGAGAGGCGTTCCCCATCAAGACAATATTGAAATTGGTGCACCCAGTCTGAGGTGCACTTCCACCAATGAACGAGAACCCTGTTGCAGACTGAGTGACAGAGCCAAAAGCAAAAGGAGTGGATGCTGTCCCCTGGTGTGATAGGGCACTGCTTGTTACAGCATTAGTACGAGTGCTGGCACCCAGCTCAAAAGCCCCTAGAATCACTGTAGGTTGTGTGAAAGCCCTGTTGCCCAAGTTTAATTTTATTGCATTTATTCTAAATAGAAAAAGGGAAAAAAATCAATATAATAGTTTGCCGCCACATTAAATGGCAGCTAGATAACATAGCTCCTGTCAAATTAAGTTTTATAACATTTTATTCCATAGGTTATTTCATCTCAATACAGAAGGAAAGATAACCAGATATTATTACAGGAATACATGTACAGAGCTCCCTATTCGCTCATCCACAGATAAAGGTTTCCTAATTTGGTCTACTTTAAGGAGAACAAAAGTTTTAAAGGTTTTGATGGGGAAGGAGTAGTTCCGAAATTTTTATTTTCAGTACAGGCAACAGAACATACACTCCTTCTACCGGTCTGGCAGACTTTATTAAAAACATATTTTTAGTTTTAGACACTGAATCACAAAGTCATGTGAGGCATACCTTTAATAGAGTTTCTAGAAAATTTTAAATGTATTTCATGACCCATGAAAAAAGTGCTTCAGTATTTAAATTACCCGTCCTAAGAAAGGTTATTTAACACTCAATTACAGGTTATTAGATAACTAACAGTATAGGGGAGAATTCCAGAGGGAATAGCTTTCATCAGGCTATCAGGTGTTACTGAAAGGGCTGGATCCAACTGAATTTACATAGAAAGGCATTTTTTTAAATGCTCCCTTTAAAAATTCTGAGATGCAGGAGGGAAGAATGTATATCCAAGGTCATTAAAATGATCAATAGACAAAGATCTCTCTAGAGAGAGACATTTAATAAGCTAGCAGTCTAATTTCAAGATGGTCTATGTTCAAAACCCAGTGAGTACTCTTCCTATGGCTCACATAAAACGAAGGGATACCACAGATCAGAATTCAACGTGCCTTGTGTCTCAAATCAGAAATGACTTCAATTTATAGGACTACCTTGGGAATGAGTAGCATAATTCCTAATAATTGATTTCGAAATGCCACACCATCCCTTTACCCTTTCCATACTCTGAATTGAAAGTTTGTCTTTGAAAGATGATTACCTTTGTAGCCACTGAAAGAATCAAATGGTACTCTTCTTACCCTAAGGAAATCCAGTTCCTACTGGGATAGGAGTTGATGCAACTGGTGCTCCAAAGCTGAATCCTGTATTCTGCCTAGCTGGAGTTGTGTTACAGAGTGAGAACAGGCGGGTAGAAGATGAACTTCTAACTGGTTGCAATGGAGTCCCTAAGTTAAACCTCCTATACTAGGTGTAGAGAAAGTAAACTCTGTAGCTAAGTGGTTGTCTCTGCAGAGCCAGAAGTGAACCAACCGGTACGGGCACCAGTTCCTCCAAAAATAAACCAGCTCCTGACTCCAAACCCTAAATGGGGGTAAGAGAGGAATGGAAGAAGAAAATTTTTAGAGATCTCAATGAGACTTCCAAGTCAAGACGGTAGATGGGAGCCACACTGGAATCACTCTCTTATACTACAAACTCCAAGAAATACCAGTTCAAAAGCATTTATTAAAAACACTTTTTAAAAAATACAGAGCTTTTTAAGAAAAAAGACAGGGTCTTCCCTGGAAGTCCAGTGGTTAAGACTCTCCACTTCCAGTGCAGGGGGCACGGGTTCGATCCCTGGTCGGGGAATTAAGATCCCACATGCCCCGCAGCATGGCCAAAAAAAAAAAGAAAGAAAGAAAAGAAAGAAAGAAGACAATTTTTCAGGTGCCAGACAGGGAATTCATATCTATGAGCAGAAGCTGAAGCTGCTTAGCCCAAGGGGGTGACTTGAGTGAGATGTGTGCCCTGAAAACTGGAAATATGCTAGATTGTGGGTAAATTTGAGGCCACAGGGTAAGGTCATAGGCTCCTCAATCAGCAGAAACCTAGTGGAGCTTATATCTGGGAAATCTCTATAGGAGAATGAAAAAGGCAATGGAGACATGCAGGAACCCCAAGCTGGTACAGAAGATATACACAGACGGCTCAAATTCAATTTCCTTTGTGGTGTGGAAACTTCAAACTAAGATGGTAACATAAAAACACTAATTAGGAGCTGATGAATTTTTCAAGGCCCAGGCAGGTTGTCCATGACATCACTTACCAGAGATATCTCCACTCCCTAGGTCACCCACGATCCAAAACACCCCGAGAAAATTAACTCAAAGACAAGAACTACAAAACGTCTAAGTAAGTAGTCTATAGACCTGAAAATTGGGGAAATTCTCATCTAAGTAATTAGAGGTGATAGAGCAATATGAATGGCACATTAAAATGTTTTATATGTTCAAAGAGCTCAAGAAAGAAATAGCATCCATAAAAACAAACAAGTGAATGTGAAAAAGAACCACGGAGAAATCCAAGAAACGGATACAGTATTAGAAATAAAAAGGCTCAAGGGATAGATTTAAATAGTAGACTAGACACAGTTGAAGAGGAAAAAAAATCATTGAACAGGAAGAGAGAACAGAAGAAAAGAATCTGCCAGAATACAGGGCAGATAAAGTGATGGGAAAGAAGAGAGAAATTAAGAGATAAGGAGAAAATAAAAGAGAAGTTTCAGCATATATCCAGAAGGAATGTCAGAAGGAAAAAAATAGAATGGCAGAGACATTATTCAGAGTTAATAAATGAGTTTGCTAGAACTGAAGAAAAATGAGTCCTCATATTTAAAGCCATCAAGTGCAAGCAGGCAACTCCTCCCACCACCATACACACACACACACCCTTTATATTGAAACCCTAAAATATTAAGAATAGAGAAAAAAATCTGAAAGTTATCAGAGAGAAAAAATCATTTACCTAATAAGGAGTAACAACCAGGTTGACAGCAGGCTCTTCATTAGCAACATTAAATGTTAGAAGAAGATGGAATAATATCTCTAAATATCCCTTAAAAGTGTTAAGGGAAAATCACTGTGTACTTATCATTCTATCCCAGTCAAGATTTCTAAAACGGGATGCGACTAACAATCAGGTTTTACACAATAGCTCTGAAAGGCAATTCTAAGAAATCAGTATCAAAAATATTTCATCAGTTATGAGCCCCATTACTTTATACACCAGTAAAAAGGAAAAAAAAACAAAAACAAAAAAACCAACACCAATCTGTTACAGTTCCTTATCATCACTTAAATTTTTTTACTTTTTGAAAGAGCTCCTTTCAATGTAGACACAGATTTTAATCAAACATGCATATATTAAGAAAAAATATTCAGAGTCCAATTTTCCACTCAAATTTCTTAAAGTCTTCTGTGCCACAAGGAGCACTGCTGCTGCAGCAATTCTTAAAAGAACTCATAAGAGAACTAAAAGCCATTTTTGCTATGCTTTCAAGCCAGCTTTGCAAATATGTAGACTAGCCTCCTTTTGTCTCCCACTTCAGCATAATCAATAACTAAACCTGATTAACCATCTTTTGCATTCGCTCCCCACAACCATTGGTTTCTAGGAGTTACAGGTGATCCCCTATTATCTCTTGGATTTTCACCCAAGACACCCATTAGGCAGGTTTTGATCCTAGACATTTTGATATTAAATGTGCATATGGAAACAACTATGACATCACAACTGCCACCTAGCCAAAAGGGATTGTAAGATACCATCATCTGTTAAGACTCATTTCAATTGCAGAGATGTTAAAATATGGAAAACTATACCTCTTAAAATTGGTAAAATACAGTATCTTGAGTAGTGTTCATGTCATGGTTATAAATGAACACCTCTCCAAGACTAACTCTGAAGGACAATATTTATCTAAATGTGTTAATATGGCATGCTTATTTTTAAGTCATACACATCTTAGAACTTTTAAAATGAGAGCTCCAAAGGGTGATTTCAGTGGTATAATAACTCAGTCCTGGAAGGCACAGAAAGAATGGCATTCTGGGCAGAATAAGAGCCCTTGCTGTATTTAGTCTTATATTCCCAAGGGTACCACACTCCTGAGGTTATAAGCATTATAAATTATATTATTATGTTATATAATTATATATTCCATATTTATGATATATAAGTATATGATAATATCACAGATGTTGACAGAAAAAATACTGTTGCCAAACCATGGTTCTGATACTGTCATAGACATTGATACTTTCAGAATTAGGTAGTGTCATCAATGTCATATTGCAGGCCAAAGGAAAAACTTCTGGTAGCCATCAAAAGGTAGAACTTTTTCTTGTGCCCTTGCATTTGTGGACTTTCCATTCTTTTGAAAGTAATTTAGGAATTACCCTGTTATTAGAATTTCTCTGCTAAATGTAGCATGAACATTTAAATATTTTCTTCCTTAGAAATTTGAGAAATAAAACAAATGAAAATCACCTTGGGACTAAAAATGAATCTGTCATTAAGAATTTGGAATTAAAAATTCCCTTCCATCTCATTTAGATCGTATATCTGTCACATCTTTGTACTTTAAAAAATCTTTTTAATCTATTCTGCTTAACCAGTTTCTAACAAGCGTGTTTTAAATGTCTCTCATGGGCTTCCCTGGTGGCACAGTGGTTAAGAATCCACCTGCCAATGCGGGAGACACGGGTTCGAGCCCTAGTCTGGGAAGATCCCAGATGCTGCGGAGCAACTAAGCCCGTGCACCACAGCTACTGAGCCTGCGCTCTAGAGCCCATGAGCCACAACTACTGAGCCCACATGACACAACCACTGAAGCCCGCACACCTAGAGCCCGTGCTCTGCAACAAGAGAAGCCACTGCAAGGAGAAGCCCATGCACTGCAACCAAGAGTAGCCCCCGCTTGCTGCAACTAGAAGAAAGCCGATGTGCAGCAACGAAGACCCAACGCACCAAAAAAATTAAATAAATAAACCTCGTTTCCAAAAAAAAAAAAAGGTGTCTCATTATTAGAGATTATCAATTTCTGCTTATAATTCCATTGCTTTTTTGCTTTATATATTTCAAGACTATGCTGTTAGGGGCATAGATTCATGGTTGATACTTTCTTGGCAGATCTCCTTTCTTTCATCAGTGTGAAATATCTGTTTATTACTAAATTGCCTTAGATCACATTTTGTCTGACATTAATGTTGCTTCACCATTTTTCTTTTGGTTGCTATATGCCTAGTGTATCTTTTTCCTTCCCTTTGTTTTCAACCTTTCTGAGTCATTTTTAGCATGGTTTTTATGAATAGCAAAGCTGAAAATTTTTAAATAGAGTCTAAGAATCTCTTAATGAGTGAGTTTAATTTATTTACATTTATTATGACTACTGACACAACTGGACTCATATTTCTCCCATCTTATTTTGTCTTTTTTATTTGCCATGTTGTATTATCTTTTATCTTTTTCTGCTTAATTGGACTGATGGAATTTTCTGTATTCCATCATTTTTCCCATACTTGGAAGTTACATATGCTAATTATATTTATTTGTACGAGTTTCTCTTGAATTCTTTAACACATTTAAATGTATGTTCTTCTAAGAAAGCCTGAAGTTAATCAGTATTCCACATCCTTTTTAACAAATAAGACCTTAGCACACTTTAGCTTCTCTCTGCATATCACTACTTTAATAAAAATGGAAAACAAGTCTGTACTCCCTCTATGTGGCTATGAGTAGGAATATCTGTCTCTGTCATTGTTGAGTTCCTCTAGCCAACTTCTATTCCTCTTCAGAGTGCTCTCTCCATATCCACACTGCCTGACTAGGAGCTTAAAGTTGACAAAACTACAGCTTTTTATGTTGAGCCCAGCTTACAGTTCCATCCTGGATGTCTTAATGCAAGCACACATGTTCAAAGAAAGAAGTACTAGATGGTGAAGGACTTCTGCAGAAAATTCACTAGGCCTAAAGAAATCATCGGAGCTCACTGAAAAGGCTCCTGGAACTGGGCAGATGATCCCTGCCTAGTAGTCCAATCTAAATGAGACAATTCAATCAGTGCTGCCACCTATCGGGCTGTGCTAATCACTTAAATGCATTAGAATCTGTTCCTCACCTCTAAAATTCTGGCAGTTTCACTGAGTAACCAAAATGTTTTCTTAAAAATAAGTTTACAAAGGGCCCTCCACATATATTATCTTGTCTAATTTAATTTAATGTAAAGTGCTATATGAAAGCTTTCTAAAATATAATGCTGGGGTTGTCCTCACTGTCAGTGAAGGATCAGTCAATCAGGGATATTTATGGGGCACTCTCTAAGCTGGCCCAGAGAGTGTACATAAATTGCATTTCAAATTACAATTCAAAAAAATCACTAAGGGCTTCCCTGGTGGCGCAGTGGTTGAGAGTCCGCCTGCCAATGCAGGGGACACGGGTTCGTGCCCCGGTCAGGGAAGATCCCACATGCCGCGGAGCGACTGGGCCCGTGAGCCATGGCCGCTGAGCCTGCACGTCCGGAGCCTGTGCTCCTCAACAGGAGAGGCCACAACAGTGAGAGGCCCGTGTACAGCAAAAAGAAAAAAATTACTACACAACTATCTCATTTATCAGCATGCAAAGTATCTTCTTTTTGTACTGCCTATCGTCCTTTATAGGTCCTAGGAGTGTTCTGGTTAGTAGGAAACCTGACTGAGGATCTATAAATGATGGTAGGTTATTTCAGGACACACCATTTTACCACTTAAGTTCTTGAATCTCTTGAATAAAAGGGAAATGATAAAAGCACTTATCGAATCTGACATTCCTCATCTTTTAATTACCTACAACAAACCGTAAAGGTAGTTTGATCTCCATTCTATAGTTGAAGAAACTGAGGCTCTAAGACACTAAATTACTTTCCCAAGGTCAAACAAATAGTAAGTGAAGGAACTGAACACAATACTTTCACTGTAACATTAGCTTAAGCAACACATATTAGGATGATAAGTCTGCATCTCAAAGAGCAGAAACAAAATAAGTTCAAGCCTGAGTACCTATTATAAGTCATTTCAGCATAAATGTTTAGGGGCTTCTGTCTCACAAAGTATAAATGATTTGGGGGGAAATCACTCATGCCATTATTCCCCCACATTACTTTGAGAAATAACTGTCAAGAAGAGACTAGCATAGAAGTTCAGCCATGTAATGGATTAAAAAGTTTTTCTGCCTTCTTAGAAGCAAATCCTCTTTGGAGACAACGTTCTCCCTAAAATGCCTAGTTACTAGATAACCATTCATGAATTCCTTGTGAATGGTGAATTCCATTCACCATTCCACGAATTCAGTTCACCTTCTCAAGAACATCATGACTAAACAACCTGGCCTGAAAATTCATGCAATGTGATTAGTCATGGTATAAAACCATTCCAATAAATAGTAACTTCTGATGATACATATGGTTCCTTAACATATTAATTATCGAACTAAGGAGAGAGGCAGAGAAGCAAAGGAAAAGTACCAAATCACTGAAGAAACCCCTTTTCCACCAAGAAAGCATTACAGAAATGGAACTAAAAAAGAAAGTAGAAAAATTGAAGCCTCAAAGTACAATAGGGTCCTTATTTGCACTGACAGTTATTGATGCCAACTCTGGAAGTAGAAACTGAGTTACCAATGTTTTATCCTAAATGTTTGAGTCCCCAGAGAGAAATGGATAAGGAGAGGTGAAATTAGCACAGCCATTTTCAAGGAAATAGGAAGGGATCAAACCTCTAATGGTAATCATTTTATTTTATGCCAAAATAAAATATAGAGCTACGGAAAATTGGGCATTAGTTTTCAGTTCATATTAAACATCTTAAGCAATATAACTCACTGATTATCTTTCACGTTAAGTGTTTTTCTCCCCCTTCGTACTCATACTATAACTTGTCAAGGCCATAATGTCAGAATCTTATTTTAAAGGCTAGAAAGGTTTTTTCAAATCCCAAAATTAAGACCAACTTTCCGAATATTACAAGTCTGACACTGCAGAGAAGACTGTAAATTTCCATGAAACAAGTCTTATTTTAGTGAATGCCTTTAGCAGTTACAACATTGGAAAAGAAAAGACCAGAGATGAGACCACAGGGGAGGGTGGACAGAAGGACTCAAGAGAGGGGAAATCTTGGAGGAGCTGAGAAGGATACAAGGCAGGGGAGGGGACTCAAGAGAGGACGGGAGTGGAGGGCAGAGAAACCCAAAGAGAAGGCTTGGCTAAATGGAAAGAAGGCAGAGGGACCCAAAAGGGCAGCGGTGAAAGAACAGGATTAGGAGAGGGGAGAGGAGAAAGAAGAGAGTACATCACTGGAGAGAACTAGTCTAAGAAATGAAAGAGGAATGGCATTCAAATGCAAAGTACAGCCTCAAGGCCTACTCACTTTTAGAAGAATCCTCCCTCAAAACCTTGGAGAAAAAGAGCAAAAAAAAACACAACAAATGAAAAACTGGAAACTTCTGAAGCATACTAGTATTCATAAAAATCTTATACAAGCATGAAGTAATAGTAGTCATTTAAAGATTTCAAAAAAATATCATTTTACAAGGAAAAATAGATCTGGCTAATATAACTTAATTCAAGTTTATTTTTAAAAATAAATCTCACTTTTCTCAGGGCTTTACTCCACAAAAAAACTAGTCATCAAGTATATTTTTCAAAGTATGCCTTTGAAAAATAAGCATAATTCTTATGGTTGTAATTTTTTTGTGTGGTAAAATATAATGTAAAATTTACCATTTTAACCATTTTTAAGTGTACAATTCAGTGGCATTAAGTACATTCACAGCATTGTTTAACCGTCATCACTATCTATTCAATATTTACGAAACTTTTTCATCACCACAAACAGAAATTCTGTACCCATTGAACAATAACTTCCCATTGCCCACTCCCCCAGCCCCTCTATTTTACTTTTTGGTAACCTCTATTTCACTTTCTGTGTCTATGAATTTGCCTAATTTAGGTACCTCTTTTAGTGGTATGATTTATATGAATATTTGTATACTTGAAACAACCTAAATGTCCAACAACAATAGTGGAATGGAGATATTTTTAAGTGGCATAGTTATATGAGGGCTACTTTACAGCAATAAAAGCAACTTTTTTTTCTTTTGTTAATTTAGGTTTTATTACTCCTAAATGACTTTTTGTTTTAAGCTTTATTCCTGGATTGTGCAATAAGTCTACCGGGAGAAACCTATGAAAACTGTACATATTAAATGGCAAGATAGCATTTTTGAATATTTCTGTGTTACTGAAATAATTGTGTAAAAAATGAAAATCACTTCACATTTTAGTATTTATGTGAGTTATATATGTGTTATTTCATTTTTTAAATTTTTTGAATTAATTTTTTAATTGGGGTATAGTTGATTTACCATGTTGTGTTAATCTCTGCTGTACAGCAAAGTGAATGAGACATACATATACATATATTCACTCTCTTCCAGACTCCATTCCCATACAAGTCATTACAGAGCACTGAATAGAGCTGCCTGTCTATACAGTAGGTTCTTATTAGTTATCTTTATATACAGTAGCGTGTATATGTCAATCCCAATCTCCCAGTTTATCCCCCCTAAAATAACTAACTTTATCTACATTTATCAGTATAGACAAATCTCAAAAACAATGTTGACCCCCAAAAAGTTGCAGAAGAGTAAGTACAGTATACCGTTTATGAAAATGTCAAAGGACATACAAAACAATATATTACAAATCATTTATGGCCATCTATGTTTGAGTGCACTTAAAAACACAGGAAAAATATTTAACAACTTCAGAAGAACAAATCTCTGGGATTGGGAAGGGGTACAAAGAGGTAATGTTTTAGTTTTATGTTTAGTTTTAGTGTAATGTTTTAGTTCTTTAAAAAAACAATATCTAATGAAAATATGGCAAAAGGTTAACAATTGTTAAATCTTTCGTGGGTACATGGATGATGGTGTAAAATAGTCTCTGTACTTTTCTATCTGAAATATTTTATAATTTTACAAAGAGGGTCTAGTTAATGTTTTAGAATGACAGAAAATAAGACAACCTGTGTGCTTTGAAAAGGAGGAATGTGCTAATACAGACCAATTATAGCTTTTATTCTCCCAGTCAACTTAATTGCTTCCTTTATAAAAAATTTAAATTATAAATGAATACATACTCATATAATCTTTGGAAAAGACACTGAAAAAGAAAGCTAATCACCATGAGTGTTATTATGGCACTTGAATCTTCTTGAATATGCTATGATTCATATATTTTTTAGAGTATATCCTTTTGAAAATGTCCATATTTATTAGTTAAAAAAATACATTCAACCTAACTCATATTGTGGTTGATGACTGCTACTCCAGCACAGAGAAACCTAGAGGGGCAAATCCATACATCCAAGGGGGCAAAAATTCACAGCTCAGGTCCAGATTCCTGGCCTTCTTGTTAGGATTCCTCTTGAGGGCATGGAAGGGGATATATGTATAGCTAATCAGTTTTGAATACTCCAAACATTTATTAAGCCATCTATTCTGTTTCCCTTTTATTTAAAACCAAACCACGGAATTCCTGAGAAACTAGGGTCACAACTGTACCTCTAGGCCAAGTGCAAACACTCCGATTGCCAAGCAGAGCAAACTGGCGCCGCGCCAGCGTTTCTGCACTGCAAAGCGGGAAAAGCGGGGCACCGGGTCCGGCGACGTTCCCATGAGTGGGAGCGACGCGTAGCTCCGGCCGGTGCCTCGCTGGAGCCGCATGGCAGCCGTAGGGGTGCTCCCCCTGGGGCTCCGGATCCAGAAGGCTTGCCCACAGCAGAGGAAAAAAAGCGCGATCCCACCCTACACACACATAGACACAAACACACACACAAACGCTGAGCCGGGACGGAACCACAACACGTGTCTCTGTCACAGCGCGGAAAGGGGGCGTGGGGAGCGTGTGTGGAGCCGCCACAAAACCTCCTCAAACCCCCCGGCCACCGAGCCTACCTTTCTAACCACGCTGTTCCGGATCTGCTGGACAACTAGCGGTCCGATCTAGAACACACGTGCAGGAAAAAAGTAACAGTGAGGGAGCCCGCTGATTTCCTGAACAAACGAAAACCGGTGGTGGCGGTAACTCTGGTGGTTGCGAAGTAAAAGCGAAGGCAGTTAAAACTGCGGAGCGGCCAGAGAGGCGGACCCGGAACTTCTGCGGCCGAAAAGAGCCAGCCTGCGCAGTGGGCGCTTCTCAGCTGGAGCGATGCTGAGACCCAGGCTTAAAAGGGGTCGACCTAGTTAACTGGAAAGGGCGGCCATTGACCACAATTGGCACGCGCCCGGATTGGTTACTTCTCGTGAGGTTTCAAAGGACACTCTTCTATGATTGGCCAGGAAAGTCAAGCGGGAACCCGGAGGTGGGGGTTGGCGGCGCTCTTAAACGAAGTTGTTACCCAGGCAACAGAGGGACGCAGAGCTCTCCGCAGTGTATTTCTGGATCCTAGAGAGCCACCCAAAAACTGACCCAGGTGAGGAAACCCGAACCTTAGGAGGGGGAAAGAAGGGGTCCTTAGATGCCTTAGCTATCAGAGAAATTAGGGAGAACTCTAGATACTTACGGCTCTGAGAGATACCCCCAAAAAGCCACAAGTTGCCGATAGAACAGACCCGTTCTCTAAATCCCCCTGCCCTAGACGCTCTAGAAGCAGGATTCAGCTTTAACAAAACTCAGTCTATCAGAATGTGAGATGGGGCAGTTTTACCAGACAAGGGATGGATGCGGATGGAATGTCAGAAGGCCAAAATGAACATGCAAAGCCTTCCCGACATTTTTCTCTTGACACTTACATACACTTACTGTTGTAACGCTAATTTGAGAGTGAAAACTATTATTTCCTTGTAGGTAGATCAGGGTGCTCTAAGTTGAAGTAGCCACTGTTATCTTCTGTTTTACATGTACAGGCATGATTTATCTTGGACCAGGTTGCCTTGGTTGGGATATATTTTTTAGGGGGTATAACGCTGTTCAGACTGAAAAAAATGGCCTGTATTTCGGGGACAATGCCCTGTGTGTCGGAATGTGAACGCTGTGGCCTGAGAGTTCCAACCGCAGTTGGTCAGATTCGTTGAGGAGTGAGAAGCAGTCAGACCGCACTTGGGGGGCTGGAGCGTGGTGTGCAAAAGCCTACTTGTCCCTACCAAACCTGCTACTCACCAAGGGCTGATTGGGAGAGTAAGTGTTATATGTCGTTGGACTGTACCCGTCAAAAGGTAAGGGACTGTGACAAAAAATAAAATCTGAGTGAGGGGAGAGTACAGAGTTTGAGCAGAGAGGTAGGGGCCTCTTCTCCTAAGAGCTTCTTGTTGTGACAGGGATTCAGAACAGAGACTATTTCCTGAAGAAATGAAGAAAACGGGCCTGTTGACTTGGGGAGAAAATTTCAAAGCCCTGAAGGAAAATGAGCTGTCTCAACTCCTTTTTAGATAGAGGTGGAGTATGGGAATGAGACAGAAACAAAAAAATTGTTGGCAAGTGTATTAAGTTTGGCTAAAACAAAGAATAATGAGTAGAGGAAATATTAAATCAAGAGGCTCATTTCTTGACATTTAGGTTTATGAAATATTCCAGGTAATTTCAAAAATCATCTTCCATTAAATATATTTTAAATTTGTAACAAAAACTCTTGTTAAGTCCCCATAGTTACTTATGACTTGGTACATTCGATAGCAGTGAAAGTTAGAGACCTAAAAAAGGAAATTATTCTTGGTATTGTAAAAACAAGTCAAAATGAATTAGTTTTAATAGGCAGGGAATCATTGATGTGTATAGTTATCAAAAAATGTAAGAAAAAACCAACCAGTATATTATAATTTAACTCAGACATAGGCATAGATGATGTTTACTTTTGTGTTTTCAGAAGAATTTTACTACAAGAATTGTTAAATAAGGTACTATATAAATAAAGTTGCAGAAGAAATGCCAATTTTATTTAAGAGAGTAAATGAATTTTTAATACTTTGAAATCATTTAGCTATAAACAGTCAGTACTCTACATAGGGATATGTGTTTACCTATTAACCAAGTTCCCAAATGATACTATTTGGTGATTCTTTATTACCCTGATTTTATTTGCTATATAAATTTGAATTAATAAAATGTCATTTCTTTTTGAATAGTGTGTAATTCAGAATTTTCACTAATTTAACCTAGATTTCTCTCCAATTAGTTCAGGTCGAAGAGCCATTCCTG